>NC_092206.1:56562830-56719054 GCF_043381705.1 Parasteatoda tepidariorum | reverse complement strand
ATATATATATAGAGAGAGAGAGAGAGAGAGAGAGAGAGAGTTAATACGTACGTATCATAATGAAGTAACTGACCATAGGCTGTTTAAAGAATATGATACTTTAGTTTGAAATTAAAAAAATAATAATAAATAAAAAATTTTGAGACAAACTATTCTATTATGATTGCAGATTGTGAAAACTATGGAATATTATTGCAACACATTTCTTCACACCAAAAATATGAATGGAATACATTCTAATTCTTTATTATTAGGTAACACATTTGAATATGGTTTTGGTATGAATATTGTTGCTGTTTATTTTTAAAACCTGCAAGACCGCTAGCAGAATTTACAGACTGAATCTGCAGCACTATTTTCATAAATCCAAGTTTGCGATTTGTACGCAGTCAGGTAGTGAATATTATTATAAAAATTAAGCTTTATTTAGCAAGATTTGCATGAAAAGGTTAAAATTACGCATAAAAACTTTACGTTGATGGAATTTAAGTTGAATTTTATACTATGGTACTAAAAAAGAATTAGATCTTTCTACAGTTAAGTCTCTAAACAATTAACATTAAAAAATTATTTTTCTCCTTGTTCTTTGCAGTGTTCTCTCGATTTTCAGCTTTTTCATTTTTATTCGATAAAAGTTAAGAGATTTTTTAAAAAGGGAGTCTTTGCTATTTTACTTGAGTTTGGCGCAGCATATTCCCATCCTATTCAAGTCAGGTTAACGCGGTTGATTGTACCTTTGAATACTGAAATCTTGCATTATATGTATCAAAATCCTTTCGAAAAATGCATTTAGATAGTTACAACCGAATTTAGAGCGATTTTAAAATGATTTACTATTCATTATTTATGGTTATTAACTCTATGAGTTAACATAGGTTATGGATAAAACTCGAAATGTTTATTTTATGCATTCTAAAACAGCAGCAGATAGTTTATAGTAATATTAAAAGATCGGGAAGTGCAAGCGGGTTAATAAAAATATCAAAATTTTGTTTAGCCTTTATCTATGGCTATAGACATAAAAGCTTTTAATATTTTTTTATGAGATATTTTATATCTTCGGCTACAACTACATTACTTCAATTTTTTTAAAACTTCCCGTTTTATCAAATAACTATCTATTCGTCGGGCGTTCCCCTCAACTGTTAACTTTTTTTTTACTGTTATTAAATCGGTTTTCGCCTTTGTTCCACCCTTGACCCAGTCTTTAGGCGGGCGGGTTTTTTTCTTTTCCTAATAGGTCAATCTTTGTATACAGCCTGTACACCCAAACCATCCACTTTACTACGGATTTTTTTTTACTCCAGCAGATGTTGCCTTAGATGAATGGAATTTTTTTTTTCTTCTTCTGCTTCTTATAATTTTCTCCGCTTTTTATTTGATTGGAAAGTGGAAAAGAGGGTTTTTTATCGTCTGCCTTCGATTGTACTTTCTCACGCGACTTATTTTATAGCGGGAATGATGGCTATTGTGTTGCGGCGTTGCAAATCGTGAAGTTGCAATTCGCCTCGGAGGTGAAAGTGTATATTAGATTTTGGTTCCCTCTCCCCTCCTTTCCAGGAAAAGTTTTCATTTCAATAAAGGTTAACATTCATTAGTTATGGGTATGTTTGCTTGTTAGCTTAGTGGCTATCATCGTCTGCGCCTGGTAGAAATAAGGAAGTGTGTCCCACATTTTCGTAAGCATTGTTCGTTAAGAGGGTGTTAACATATGGAATTTTAAGTGATGTTAATTTCCCCTCGTTTTTCCGTGTATAACGTATGATATAAAAAACTTGGTGGTAAGGTATTATGAAGGGAAAGAGAGTTGAAGTTGAAACTTTAATTTCTATAAGACTGTGTATTATAAATTTCCACGAAGAAGATATTCTTTTGGAATATTTTGTATTTTCCTTCTTTACACAGAACCTCTGAAACTCTTCAAGGACATTTTTTCCTACTATTTTCTTCCCTGAATTTCATTTCATTTCTTTTTCTTGTATTTAAAAAAAAAAATTTAAAAAAAAAAAAAGAAGAAGATTTAAATGTGTTGTGTAAGCATCGCTCTCATTATATACTCTTACCTATCTTTTACTTTTCTAAGTAAGCTGCTATTGGCGATATCATAGAACAAAATTTTGTTCCATGATATCGCCATAGCAACCGATGATACAAATTCTAACTTACAACTTACATATTCTCAAACAAATAAAAAAATAGTAATTTTAACATCGTTATTTTAATGTCGTCTGGCGATTTACTCGTATTCATTTGCTGATTTTTATCAACAATTGAACAGGTTGAAGAGAACATGGACCTCCATTGCCGTGAATGGAGCCACAATAGCCAGTGTATATCTCAAAGGGACATACAATTGTCTATTGAGTACACTAAAACCTTAAATGTACAGAGGTGCCAACTTGCTCCGGACAGCAAATATATATTTTAAAGTGGTAGTTTATCAATTGTGATTCTTGGTTTAATAAATTCAATTTAGTAGATTTTTATCCATAACTATTTCTAAGTAATTCGTAGGCTTATATAATTCATCACTTTATAGTAGTTATGTCATGCTACCATATACCTTTCAAAAAGCAAGCAAAATTAGTCAAATATTTGCAAAATTTAATTTGTAGTTATTTACCGCTTTTTGAATCATTTTGGCGTGTCCGGAGCAGTTGGCAACACTGAATGTATTACTATAATTTTAAATAACAAATGCTAATTAAACAAATGCCACGCTTCAACAAGCAATCAGGATTGAGATATCCACACTATGTCACTTGCAGGTATCCCAATCCCAAATTTGATTTTTGAAAACCTTCTGGAATGTATGTCACTTAGCACTATTAATTAAGGTCTTAGATGTTAGAAATCTAACTGCTGAAGACGAGAAAAAGTTCGTGGTGCATAATTTTACACTGTTTTATTCAGATTTAACAGACGTGTAACTAGAAACGCCATATTAATCATTTTTAATTTTGATAAGCTGTTTTATTAAAGAATTATTAAGCACATTCTGTAAGTCAGCCCCAACGAAAAACTAAGAGATTTGCTACTGTGTTGTTTCTTACCTTTCTCTCTTGTTATTTTCATAAAACATTTTCTAAGAATTAAGAATTTTGTGGCAAGTGTAATTAATTTTCAATCTTTTCCTTTTCAGATATTTTGTTGTTAGCATAATGGGTGAGAAACGTGGTATGAGAGCATTGGAGTTGTGGTGCCGACGAGTAACGGATGGTTACAGAAATGTCAGAGTCAATGATATGTCCACCTCATGGAAAGATGGCCTTGCTTTCTGCGCTTTGATACACCATTTTAGACCCGATCTTATGTGAGTTTTTTTTTAATTAAGTTGTGAGTTCGTAATAGTTATTCAAGCATGTTAGGCTAAGTTTTGCCTATCTTTAAAACCTAGGCATGCTAATCGTGAAATTGGCGCAAAATGACAATATGAAAAGAAAAAAAAACACAGTTTATATTTTTGAATTTTTTTTTGAGGTGGGGGGGGGAAATTTTTGATACCCTGCCGTAAAGAATTTAGACTTTAGAACAGACAAATAGAATAAATATTTGAAAAGTTACTAAAAATTTTTTTTTCCTTTTTAAATTGTCAATTTAACGAGATTTTTCCACCTGGATGGAAGTTATTAATATAAATCAATAATTCTCATTAACATTAAATTATTATCTTTTTATAGCTTTGTCTCAAAAATAAGGCTCTTAAATTATGGCCTTCCTTTTCTTTTTGTTTATTTATTTTTATTCATTTTGGCAAATCAGCTTTGGAAGGAAGGAAAAAAAAACTCTTTTAGTGATATATATGATGATAAAATAACAAATTCGCAGAGCGCAACTACACAGAAATAACGAGAAACGAATTTGCTTCCGGCATTTCGTCTATGGAACCCTATCATTGTCTTCATTATTCAAATAAAATACATTAATAATTATTTAATTGTTTCAGTACAATTTTCTTCTAATGTGAAGAACTAGACCTATAGAACGGCTAACATAGATTTTTAAACTATATTAGCGGTACTTCGCTGGCTAAGATAAATATAGTTGCTTCTAAGCCGCATGGTTGAGTAAATTTTTTGTATCATTCAATAATTGATTTTTTAGTTTATGTGGTTTATGTTTGATTTTTTAGTGCAGTTATGTAAATTTAATTCTTGACTATTGGAAATTTTTTTGTTTGTATGCACGTACAACGAAGTAGGCCTAAACTCTAAATGTTTCGTAACATTCTTGTAGCTAAAAACGATGCTTACAAACAATTAATATTACTGCTAATAAAAATTATGTTTGTATTATATTTTACTCTATGCTAAGATAAAATATTTTACATTTAGTTGGGAAAATCTTGTAGCTACAAAATCTTCCCAACGGTTTGTACCATTATATTGTAGTTGCATAAATTCTTTTTTAATATTAGAATTTTAGCTTTTGAAAACCTTAATAAAATTTAAATTAAACATTTTTAGTCTGAGAAACTTTGTTTGAATTATTATTACTTTTACAAACTGTAGTTATTTTTATAATTATCAAAATTGTTTCTTAAAATAATTACTATTTTGTTGTACGAGTACGTTTGCCGCTAATAGGCATGAGTCATTTTATTTATAACTATAATTGCTAGAATAAAATTCCTCAATTTAGATCTTGCATGATTATTAATCGCACTATAAACTATGTTTATGAATTGAAAGAATTAACAAATAATAATAACAACTTTAAAAGTTTTTTTTTCTTCGGTATAATTATGACACACTTCTCTTCTTTTTTTCAGTGATTTTGAATCATTGTCCAAAGAAAACATGCTGTATAATAATGCACTGGTAAGTTAAGTATTTTGTAAGCTGTTTAATTCCTTCTGTACCACTCTGTTTACTATATTTTCCTTGAAATGTCACATACCGTTAATCCCCCTCAATCTCATTCATACCAATTATGGAAATGTTTGAGATAATTTTAACAATACTATTATATGATTACACTAATGAACAAAAATAAACATTTGTTATAGTTTTTTTTCTTCTTCCAACTAACTTACTCCATTGTTATTCTTCATTAATTTTTTATCTTTACACACATTTAATATCGCTTACACCTTAATCTTTCTTCGATATCGGAGATTTTGTTCTCAAAAATGATCAAAGCATTTGTTAAAAATCACTTAGATAATTGTGTTTTGAGGAAAGTTATACGAAAAATAAAAATCATAGTTTGTTAAATTTTGTGTGTCAAATGTTTTATTCTCCATTTACTAAAATTTAAGAAAAGCAATAAGTCTGTATAATTGCGTTCCCTTAGCAAGTTTTTTTTTTCAACTTTTGTTTAACTTTATTTATTAACGTGTCATTTGAAATTAGTTGCCATTCTTTTATTCTTTAAGTTTTATGTTTTTTTCTTTCTTCTTTTAATTTATTTTTAGCTACTATAATAATTTCTGTAAGGTTTGCTAAAGTTCAAAAAATATTTAAATCCTGAAAAATTTAAATTTTTTATAACTGTGCATCTTAAATAAAAGGATTTCCCAAATTTCGTTTTTAAACTTTTAAATATTTTGTTGAAACTTATTCAAAGCTGCTTTTGTAGCTTTGAAAAAAAAGTTTTGCCAAGTTTAAAATATATTCAAAATTATAAAAATTAACATTTGTTAACCACACCACAGAAGACGTTTTAACGAATAAAATGGAAAGAAAAGCTAGTTAAAAGTAATATTTAGTGACTTAGGGAAATGATAACTATATAGTTCTCTAATCGTTAACATGGGAAACTGGTGAAATAAAATTTGACTCCTGAATACCCTAAATCTACGGTTCTAAGAAGGTATTTCTCTGAACCGAGAGGTTCCGCGGAAGTATTACACGGATTCCTTAAGTTAGGATTTTTTTCAACCATTAATAATTATATTTAGATCCAATCAATTTTCCACTAATTCATTTAATATTTCGTTTGTTTATATGTATTCACTTATATAAAATGCTAATAACAAAATTTTAAAAATATTATTAATGAATTATGAAAAGAATATGCATTTATAAGAATTTCCATGAGTTAATTCTCCTTGAGATTTTCAGTTCAAGATAAAAATAATAATTCAAGAATAAAGAAAGCGTTTTTTTCTTTTTTTCAAGCCTTCAGAGCATTTTTTTTTTTAAAATCATAAGAGATTAGCGAGATAAGAGATTTTTTTTAAAAAAAATCATAGAGCGTTCGCCTTCCAATGAGATGAACCGGGTTCATATCCCAGCGGAGGCTGGTCAATACGAATTCCGCACCCGGCTTGCAGCGACCACAATGCTGACGTGAAATATCCCCAGTGGTAGACAGATCATGAGTTAGAGTCCCCTTGCCGTCAGACTAACCATGGGAGGTTCTCGTGGTCTTCCTCTCCATGTAACGCTAATGCTGGTTAGCTCCATCAAAAAGTCCTCCACGAAACAAATTTCTCTCAATACTCTATCCAGGAGTTCCCTTGTCTTCTGGATTGGGTTCAAAATTACAAGGCTACAGATTTGAACATTAGTAGTCGTAAACCCATTAAATTGGGTCGGCTGTTCAACGACGGTTATAAAATAAAATATAATACATTCCCCAAGAGCAAATTTATACTATTAAGCATTTTATTCTTCACATTAAACATTTTTAGTGATTGTTTCTTTTGTTACATTCACAGCTGATTATAATGCTGTTAATGATCTTTTTCATAATTCCGTCATAAGGAAATCGATAATATAGGGCTCCATAACACGCGCACACACACAAAAAAAAACAGCTGCCAAAATTCACATTAAAGTTACATCTCTAAATGCCAATAAATTACAACTCTAAAATTATCCATTGAGCTGATATGCTTAGTCCCCAAAACGAAAATAAACGTAATTGCTATTTATTTCTTATTTTATCGGTAGGATAGTACTATTTTATGCAATTAAATTTTTATAAAATTTATATTTTCAAAAATTTAAAGGAAGAAAGAATCGCTTTCGGCCATTTTCTTTAAAATTAGATAAAGAGAGAAAAAACGAGTAAAAAGGATTCAATTACATAAACGTTTTTACATTATTCTGCCACGCCAGCCGTGAAAAACAAAAGAGTAACGATTATATTATACTTTCTTTTTCCTAACATCGTAATTCATAAGCAATAAGTCTACAGTTACGGTTAAGCGGTAGAGCTTGTCATGAAATTAAAGAAAATCGGAGGAAACAGGACTTTTATCCATTGGCTTGCCAAGTTCGCTATTGTAGTGAATGTTTTTCCTTAAAAGTCTTTTTTAAAATTTCAGGTCAAGTACCTTTTTTGTGAAAAATGTGTTTGATTTTGAAATCAGTCAATTGAATAAAGACATTTTCTTTTTAAACGTTATTTATATATTTTCCTAGAGTTATCGTGGTTTTCACTAGCGAAGATCTGCTTTCTTTTGTTTGTTTAACATTTTTCCCCATCGTAGTTGAATACTAACCTATTTACTTGCACTTCAACAATTTAGATTTTTTTTTTTAAATTTATTTTTTATTTTTCTATTTTTTTTATTATTATTGAGAACGAGAAGTTTAAAATATTTTAAATTAACGAAATTTAACTTTAACCTAAACGAAAAAAAATTTAAAATATTTTAACAGCTATTCTCATTTTAGAAATCATATTATCAATCTGAAGTCATATTATGAATCTAATTTAATATGACGAAACCACAATACGGCTTTTCATAAATATATTTTCAATAATTATTAAGTTAAATAATAAAAATTAATAAATAATTCTTGAAATTAAGTTTTTGGTTGACTAAATTAAATAGTTCGAGACATGCAACCAGGGTAGCCATAGAACAAGGAAATCAGGAAAAGTTAGAGAATTTAATCAATCTGGAAAAAGCAGGGAATTTAAGTCTATTTGGAATTTAAAACCCAAAAAAATTAAGAAAATAGATAAATTTATGTTATTGATATTTCTTATTTATAAAACTAGTCTTATATTAATTTTAAAGGAAATTGCTTATTTTCTACTTAAATACATGCACTTTTTAGTATATTTCATGTTAAAAAATAAGGCATAGCACTGATATCACCACTGAGGATATTTAACGTCAGAACTGTAGTCGGCGCGAGCACTGTGCGGAAGTCGTATCTCTGGGATTCGAAATCGGTTCACCTCATTGGAAAGCGAATACTCTATTTCCTGAGCCACCACGGTTCTCCTCGAACCATTTTATAACCGTCGTTGAACAGCCGACCTGATTTTTTGTGGTTTACGACTACTAATGTTCACCTCCGTAGCCTTGTAATTTTGAACCCAATCCAGAAGACAAGTGTTTTTTTTTTTTAATTTTACTAATTAATAAAGCATTCACGTTGATTAGTGGATTGCGCGATGGTCTTTCTATATTAAAAAATACGATAGTATAATCCATTTGGGAGAACAGTAGTGAATAATGCGTAAAAAATGTTTAAAATGCGAAATGAATTTATATATTGATTTTGATACGCACCTTTTTCAAGAGTATATATTAGTTTTTAAAACTTATTTAAATCATTGAAAAGACTATTTTGAACTGTTTATTTCTTTAAACTCGCATTTTAACTTTTGTCCAAAATAAAAAAAGTTCTCTGACAATATCGTAGAAGACATTACAATTAAAATTAATTTATGTTTCATAAATTAGCATATTTAACTAACTTGGACAGAGTGTTTTATTAACTGTTAAGAAAATATTTGGGTCAATCATTTAGGACAAAAGCAAATTCATACAGCACGTTTTAATTTTCTATAATTCTAAAGGAACAAATGTTTATTTTCCACTTCGGAGTAGAATTAAAATTGTCGAAATTATCTTCTTTTCAGACGTTTTTAATACAATTAAAGACGAATAAAAATTCTTCAGAATAAAGGCCAACGAGAAGTTTTTTAAGAAATATGTATAATTACGCGTTTAAGTCGTTTTTTATAAAATAAGAAGGGGAAATCATTTTTACATCATTCTAAACTTTTCTTTATACTTAGCAATTTGTTTTTCACGAACTTTTCTCTTCATAACATCAAAGTAATTGGTTTTCAGAGGCGATTATTTTAATTGACCCTTAAAGATCACTGAATAATATAATACATAACTCGAAAGACATGCAATTTGAAAGGAACACTTTAGATGCAATTTGCTTGCTGAAAAGCCGAGGCATTTTCAATTATCTCCTTTTTTTATATACACACGATTCAATTTATTAACATTAGTGACACACATATTTTTTCTTTCACCTTACAAACAGAAAAGGTGAATCCTACTTTTGTTAATAAAAACGAGTTTCATCCTTTAGACGTTCTAAAGATCTAGCTCAATTACTTAGTTTTGTTTACCTATTAGAAATTCTCTGAGGGAGTCCACAAAATCATCCTTTTGTGTAGGGCCCATGTATTTAGGCCATGCCTAACCCGTTAGTGAACTTTTACCCTACTAATGTCAGGAATCGTTGATAAAAGCAATCTACATAAAACGTGTAAAGATCGTGCAAGAATCGTTATCTGTTGTAAGTGAAAGTCGGAAGTAAAAATTGGTTTGCACGCTTTGAGACCTCCTGTATTAATTGGTAGGAATTAATGGGGTTGGGCGGCGAAGCAAGTCTGAAGTAATTTAGGCAATTTTTATTATGTTTTCGTGATGCCACCAATGTAGTAAGCAGAGAGTATTGTGAACTTATAGGTTGGTAGGTTTTGATCTTGGTATGAATGTTTGTAATTATGATATCGTGTTTGAAAGGAAAAAAAAAGAAGACATCTCTCTTTTTGTTTAATAAGTGACTTAAAGTTGTTATTATTTTACAAAAGCCGAATTTAATTTGCTTGCATTCTCTTTATAATTACTTTTCGAAGCATCTACTTTTAAATTTTTTTTTTAAAAAACAACTGAAAAGTTTTTATTTAATGATGGAAAAGCAATACTTTTGTTTAAATCATTTCGTGTTTGAACTTTTATCTCGTGTCTTTAGTCTGAAACAGGGGAAATTTATTTTCCATTTTTTTAACATGTTGAATGCCATGGGGGTCACCGGTGACCAGCACTGAATTTGTTCGTAGCGCTACTGGGGTCACCGGTGACCGTCGAAGCCAAGATTATTAGAAACACATAATTCGAGTAAATTTTTAATGCTTTTAATTTTTTAATATTATGGTTTGAAGAAATTAATGCAATACATAATGAGAAAATCATTTTGGCCAGACGGGCAAGCCATGTAAATATTGCGTGGCATTCAACGTGTTAATCAAATCTTAATAAAGGTGATGAAAGAATAATTATCAAAAGACGAAGCAATTTACGATTTTTTTTCACTGTGTTGATTTATGTTAGGAAAATTCTGAAAATTTATTGCTTTATGTTTACAACTTAATCCAAATAATCTTTTCCATCTGGTGAATATATTTAAATTTTCTCAAATTACTGGATTCTCTGACTGGAAGGATGAAATTATTGTCTAATTAGTTACGTAAATGAAATTATCGAACTATCGAAAATTATATTACAATCTTTTATTAATAATTTTCATTCTATTTTTCTTGATAAAAAACCTCTGAATTTTTTTAAAAACAGATTTTATGTTTACACAATTTGTATCAAAAAACTAATGGCAATAAACTGGGATTAAAATATTCCGTTGTAAATCTGAATATTCCATAGAGTTATAAATAAGAAGGAGTGGGCATTCCTCCCCTTCCCTATTGGAGCGAGTGAAGTAACTGTCAAGTAGCGGCGGCCATGTTGGTATAACCAGAAACTTCGCGGAGCCGCTCAGGTTTCAAGAGGAAGAGTTAGGTTGTTTTTGATCTTTTCTCTTATGATTGGAAAATTTCGAAAACGAGATTGAAATAGTTTTGTTGTTAATACATAACACCTTTTTTCATTCAATTTTTCAACATTAGTTTCTTTTCTTCTTCCCAAAAAATAACGTTTTAAGATAGCTCTGTTTTACAACTGAATTAAAAAAAGAACTTCACAGCAGTTTTCGGGAACTTAGGTTCCTTTATATTTTATCTAGGCATTAAAAGTAATATATTATTGTTATTTAAGGGGGCAGCCTTCCAATTAAAAANTTTAATATCATTTTCAACAATAGACTAATTGCTAAAATAAAATCTATTACTCAGTTTGAAGAATGTTTAAACACGTACAGCTCTAGTTCAACGAAGTTCGATTTGTTTTGGTTGTACCAATATGGCGCCGCGGTTGCGGTTAAGGCTTCACGAGTTTACGGGCATGCCGTCTCCTCCTATTTATTACTCTATGGAATATTCATGTTTGTTCTGGGTCTTTTGTTTGGGACTCTCATTCGAATCAAAATGATTTAAAGAGGTAATGAAGAATATAATGATACTAAATTTGGTAAAGTAAGATGAAATGTAGAAGTACAGTGCACCAAAGAAAAACGGACCACCCTAAATAACTTTTGATCTAATGTTCATGTTCTAGGAATCATTCTTAATGGTTTGAGGCGTTGACCTCAAATAAGCTAATTAATTAGTGTAGGCGATTTTTTTTTAAATCACGAAATCAATCACAAAAAACGAACTTTCTCTGAATAAGCATGCCTTTTTTCCCAACGAATTCGGATTTCTGACCCCCAAAATACCGCAATCTGGAAAATATGGTCCCCATAGTTTAGTCAGGAGAGCGATCCAAAGTTTGGACCACTGAATGTTAATTTTAGTTTTTGCGTATTTCGCCACGTCTCGAGAAAATATTCGCTTATCCAAAAATAATTCAAAGCAGAAAATAAATTTTTGTTGATATTTATTATTATTTAATTTAAAATTAATCAAAAAAAATTTTGAATTGTAAGGTATACAATTTTATACATCATTTTTAACGTATGTAAATTTACATGGCAAAATTCAAATTTTGAACGAAATCGGTAGAATAGGTTTCTAAGAAATCGAATTTTAAATGTGCAATTTTCCATTTCTCAGGAGCTATTCAAATGATTTCACTCAAATTTTGTATTTTACCATGTAAAATTACATACTTTGAAGTGACGTAAAACATTGTATACTTTACAATTCGAAATTTTCTCAACCCCTATTTAATAAAAAAAATAATAAATATTTACCAAAACGTTTTTGCATGGAATTATCTTTGGATAAAACGAATTATATAATTGTGTGCAATTTTTTTTCAATTCGCTTAAAAATTTCTCAAGATATTGCAAAGTACGCAAAAAGTAATTTTTTTAGATTGCGGCTAGCCCCTGAATCCCAATCAGAATTAAAAATCCGAATTCATCGATAAAAATTATGTTTTTTTTCAGAGAAAGTACGCTTTTGTGTCTGATTTCATAACTTAAAATATCGTCTGCCGTAGTTAAATAGCATATTTGAGGTCACCCCCTCGAACCATTAAGAATGAGTCCTAAAACGTAAACATCTGATCATTAAATCAAAAAGGTGGTCTTTTTTTTTTTTTTTTTTTTTTTTTTTTTTTTTTTTTTTNTTTTTTTTTTTTTTTTTTTTTTTATCCTCACTGTAAATAGTTATTTAAAATTGCCATTGTTAAGCAGAAATCGCCTGAAGAAAAGAATGGAGCGATCGAAAACCAGATTTTCAAATTTTCAGGTAGCATGAAAAAATTTAAATGAGGTCAAATTTCTCTAATTTTTATTCCATTTCTATCGAAGTATATTGAAGTAAAAGTAAAGAGACTAATAGCTTCACTCTTGAGTCTGATTTACAAACAAAGTCTGATTCTACAAAAATTAGTAAAAATTATGGAATCCCCAGAACAAAAAGTTAAAGAAACTCTGACACATTTGCTTTCGTCCCAAACTTTCAATAGCAAAATTTTCCACTTTCGCCATCAACAGCTTTTAAAAAGAAAAGAAAAATCGTATAAAAAGCGCTGTGTATGTTAGCATAGGGCAGGGGTGGCGAACCTTCGTGCACCAACGTGCCATTTTTTCTAAAATATATTTTAATGAGGTCATAGACGTGCCGACAAATAGTTTTGACTGCTTGATTATTGGGTAAATAATAATACTAAATACTATCAACTCAAAACTCTTTATTTACTACGGAAAAATGCAATTCTCAACTTTTGCAATGTCTCAGTTATACGCGTAATTCAACTTAAAGTAACATCAGTGTGACTGCTGTTATTGCAGATTAGATGACAAATAACTTATATTAATGTTATCATATGTTAGTTTAAGCAGAACTGTTAATTGTTTTTGCTAGTTATTTATTGTTCGCTTGTTTTTTTATGGTTATTAATTGCTTTTTTTGGCATTAATTGTTCTTTTTTGGGAATTTTAATTGAATAGTTAATATGCTTCATAGAAAACTTTGTGATCGGTGGCGTGCCCAAAATATTGTGTCACGTGCCATAAGTGGCACGTGTGCCACTGGTTCGCCATCCCTGGCATAGGGTTTCTATCCATCTTACTCTATTTGTGGCCAGATATTTTGCCTCTTTCCTCTCTTCAATTCGCTTACAATCAGCTCCCAGCGTCAAGTATTTTTGGTCTTCTTTTTCTATTGCCTTGAGGATTCCCATCAAAAACTGGCTTTACTTGAAATTTTTCAAGTTTGCGCAGAACATGACCAATCCATTTCCATTTACGTTTTTTAATTCCCAGATCAATAGATGTCTGTTTTGCTTTTCTAAGGATTTCTGCATTACAAATTTTATGAAACTACTTGATACGCAAAATTCTTCTTAAGCAGTTGTTAATAAATATACTTGAAGTTTTCTCGTGTTATTTTTATTGCAGTGCTATGCTTGAGATCCATATACTAGTAGGACAGATTTAACATTAGTAATAGAATAGAATGATAAACTAAATATTTGTAATGATTTGTAGGCTTTCCAAGTTGCTGAAGACAGATTAGGCATTCCTGCTTTATTGGAGGCAGAGGACATGGTGAAATATGATGAACCTGATACCCTCAGTATTGCTACTTATGTTTCCCAATTCTACCAATTCTTTGAAAATGGCGCCTCCCACAAACGTAAGTAGATAACTTCCATTTTTATTTTAAACATGCATTTTTTAATAAGTATGTATATTTGTAAAAATTATTGTGGAATACTTCAAGGATATCTTCATAGTCTGAGTTTCTCAACCTATAAAATAGATCCTAACTTCAATTGACTTCTGGTGTATCTAAAATTAAAGTGCTATTTATTTTTCCGCTTTCACTGGAACATATTAATTTTTTTTATTTATTATTCAAAATTTATTTTTATGCTTTAATATTTTATCCTGTATTTAAAAAATAATATTGACCATCATTAAACATAATTAATTTAAACATCATGCATATAAAAGTTCTGATAATCATTAGATGTGGTTTGAAATGCTAATGAAATCCGAAAATTTCTGCTTGCAGTCATCGATACAATTGTTATTTCACTATCAATTAGAAAAACTTGCCCCATAAGGAGCAAGTCTTAATCTGACTCATCTGAATCGAATTCAATGATCAATTACCCATGTAGCACTATCTGCAATTCCGAAATATAGCACGATCAAATATTCTAAGGACTGTTAGCTATTTATTAGCTAACATAAAAAGAAAAAAGTTAATTTGCACACATACTTTAGAAATATTTATACATTTTTGTACAAAAGTACAACAAATAATGAGAGGCCAGGTGAAAGACAGTTTCTTTATATTACCTATTAAATTTTTTAAACAAATTTGAATAAAGACACGAAAATAATAAAATTTTATTAAAATTCTGAAAATGAATTTCAACATAAATTGGGGTGGGCATATTTTGTTCCTATTTTATGAAAATCACTATCAGCATGATAGTTTTGCATGAATTAACTCACAAGCATAAAATTGAAAATAATATTATATATGTATGGTAGAAAAAAATATTTACTGGTAGATGAAATGAGACTCATATTTTCGTTTCGATTTTCTTCTAGTCGGAGTTCCTGCACCAAAGCCTGTGAACAGCCGTGTAACTCCTTTGCCTTGCAACCGACCTCCTACCACAAGTATTCACACTGGACCCTTGAATAAGGTATAACCTGCTTTGTACTGCATTTTGTTTTTCTTTCTTTTTAAGAAAGGAATTATTCAATTCAAATACAGGAACGAATGTAACTGAATTCTATATTTTTAGTTTAGACGTGAGATTGTTCATTCTTAAGCAGATCATTACAAAAATCAAATAAAAATAATCGTATCACTCCTGATAAAAATTTTTCCTCTTTTAAATTCCTAACTTCTGCAATTATTTGTCGATGACATCTCATAAACTCAAAATAGTTTCGTTTCAGTTTTTACCTATTTAAAAATCATGTATTTAATAGTTCGAAAATTAATACCATTATTTAAACATGATTGCTATTATAAACTGTTTAAAAAAAACTTTTAATGCCTGATACTTTAAAACTTAAAAATATTTTCCTTCATTGTAAAAAATTTTTTTTATTAAAGAATGCTTTTTCTTGTATTTTTCAGCGCTGATTTTGATGCAGTGAACTTGGATAAAAGCCTAAAATATAAAACTGTAGAATTATTGCTCATCACCATTTCTGAATAATTCACTGAAAAAACCATGTTATTTTCTTCAACATAACTTTTCACATTTAGCGTCTTAAAAACATTCATTATCATTATCAGTGATTTTTTTTCTCAAACTATCTGCATAGATTTATGTATAATTTTATACTCATGCCTTTGCAATGTTTTTGTAAATTAGTTAACACTGCAGCCCTTATGCAAAGGCATCATGTTGTGCATATTTTTTTACTATAATCAATTTGTACTGTTGTATCTTTTTGTAGTTCAATATAATCTGTAGATTCCTATTTTATTTGCTATATTGTTACGTATATGTTTTCATTGTGTTGTATTTTTTATTGATCCATCAATAAGATGATTGTAACATATTGATTATGATAGATGATATAAATAACATTTTAAATTAGGTTTGTTAAATGCTAGTTCTTTTAAGCTAGAAATTTCTTCTTTATTAGTTTTGAAGTAAAAGTACCACCTTTTATACCTAAAGACTGTTTTATTAATAGACAATGCTGTAAATATTTTTGGATACATTTTATTGTTCCTCAGTGTTTTGTTGTATAAATAAACATATTATAATCAAAGTTAGAATGTTTTTGTTGCCCAGTACATTCATTATTAACAACTTGGAATTATGATTTGAGTTGAAGTCAAAACTCTCCATAGCTATCACTTTAACACTAGAAAAACGGATGAGGCCACTTTGGTTACTCTCGTTTTTTATTGCTCCTTAATTGAAAAAAAGGATCCAACCAAAGCCATAGGTTCTTGGTTCAATCCTTGGGCCGGGCAAGATTGAATCAGCCTTTCATCCCTTCAGTGGGTCGATAAAATGAGTACCCAGCATGCTTGGGAACTATACACTGGGGGTTCCGCGCTTGGCTGACCACCCAGCCAGAACATCTGCTCTTGCACCCCAGAGTCAGAGCCCAAGGTCAAGAAAACTGAGATAGGCACAGTAGGTATTGGCCCTCTATGGTCTGTCGCGCCACTGAGTTTAGTTTAATTTTTAAAAAAATTTCAAAAAGTATTTCAGACTTTTCATAATTTGATCCAATCGAAGTACTTATATGATCCTTCATGTGTTAATCTTATAAAAACGTATCTATACTTAGAATGATACCAGCCCCTTAGGTATTTTGGTAGGTATCCCATAACCCAGTGTTTCCCAAAGTGTGGTACGGGTACCCCCAGGGGTACGGGAACAGTTTAGCTGGGGTACGCGTTCTTACGCAAAATATCTTGCAACAAACGAAAATTTTAAAAATAAAGCTAGTCATGAAAATTTACGATTACGTATTTTTCAATTAGCTATTTTTTGATGAGTTAACAGTTAACAATTAGTTGTGTCAACAGCCATTTGTGATTTTTAACTTTTGTGTAATTTTTGTATAGTAAAAAATACATTCATTTTTGATTAGAGGTACACAGCGTTACGAAAAATTTAGAAAGGGTACACAAAAGTCATAAGTTTGGAAAACACTGCCATAATCCTAGGTAGTTCTGGCTATAAGGTACTCTTTGGTATATACAAGGTATCAGAGTTTTATTTAAGAAAAACAAAAGGGTTTCAGCATATCTATAATTATTATTTATAGAGAAAAGGAAACTCAATTATCTAAAAATCCAATGCATATGTATATTTAAAAAGCCAGTGTTCCGCTTGTTCAAATATTTTCGTTAACTAAATAGAATAAAATACTATAAAATTTAGATGATCAAGTTTATAATGTTTTCATTAAATTATGATGATATTTTAAGATTTTGGCTCTGTAATTGATCTACACACAAACAATCTGGAAGATTCCAAACTAGCTTCATCAGTCTTTCTAATTATATAGCAATGTTTAGTCTTTCTAGTGTTAAAATAACTTTTTATTATTAAGTTGGGAAATGCACAAGATGGCATTACCTTTATTATTTTTTTTAAATATTAAGCGTCCACTTTCCTGTGCTTCTCCGACTTAGTTAAAAAAAAATTATACTCATTTTATAGACAGGTTTTCTTAATTTTCGATGAAAATTTTACAATTAAGATCACAATACCATTCAAAAAAATTTCAAACTGAGAGAAGTAACGCTTGGTAACTTTTATGGATTTTCACTCGAAAATTTAAAATAATAAGTAATTTTTGATAGAACATTTAACATGGCACATTTTTCTGCATTCAGAGTTTTAATATTTAATTGAAACATATTTGGAATATTCTAAATAGAATTAAGGTAAAAAGCTATAGCCCGCCTTTTTATCATTGAAAGATAAACAAATTTTCCCAGTCGCATATATTACTGCAATTTTCTGTGAAAGTGAACCAGTATTGTGTTAGCGTCCCTTACAGAAAAATTGAGGTTATTTAAATACGCCATTAGGTTGAAAATGAATACCTTAAAATTTACATCAAATATACTTCCAGCGATATACATGTATCAACCTGAGGTATTTTAATTTGACATCTATGGAGGGGTAAATATTTACTACTTTAAGGTGTTTCGTTTTCAACCTTAGGTTATTACTTATCAACCTGAAGTATATTTTTTTACTCCCTTGGAAGTATTTATTCAACAACCTAAGGTGTTTCATTTAACACTTCAGGATCTACCTCAAGTGTATTTTTTTACTGTTGTAAAAGTAATTTTTTACTAACGTAAAAGTTTCATGTTCTACCTCAAGTTATTATTTTTCAACCTCAAATATATATTTTTATGCTTGTAGAGATATCTTTTTATCAACTTAAGATGAGTTATTTTACTCATCAAGTTATTTTAAATCAACCTCAGGTGTATTTTTCGACCGTGAGGTATTCGATGTTCTACTTTAGGTTATTATTTTTCACCCTCAAGTGTACATTTATATACTTATTGAGGTATTTATTTATCTACCTCCTAAGGTGTGCCATTTTGCACTTCCGGTTAATCAACCTTATTATAAATTAACATTAAGTGTATTTTTAGACACTTTGAAAGGCATGAGGTGTTCTATGTTCTTAGGTCATTATTCTTTACCTCAAGTATATATTTTTGTATTTTTTAGGGTATTAATATATCAACCTAAGATGCGATACTTTACTCTTCTAAAGTTGCTTTTTTAATACTTACGAAGGTAATAAATCAGGTGTTATACCGTCCGCCTAGTTTATTAACTTTTAACCACGCTATTATTTATATTATGTAAAGAATAGTGTATATCTTTATATTTTTTCACTAGTAGAGATCTTAATTTATCAACCTGAAGTTTTTAATATTACACCTTCGACAGTAATTGCTTCTTTTGTTAAGCTATAAAAGAAAGTTTCAAATACATAATTCTTCTGTAATTTCAATAGATTCAATTAAATTATCTTGAAATGACACTTATCACAAATTCCACAGTTAAACAAAATAAATCGATTTTTTTTAATGATTTAAATAAACTAGATGAAATACGTTTTCTTTTTCAGATAAATAGCACTCCACTTCTGTGATTTTTATTTCATCTTCATAGCTAAAAGCGTTTAAAAGTATGACAGGTACCTGAGCGCACAAAATAAAATAAACTGAAGAAAGTTCTACCATTAACAACATTCACAGAAATTCAATTATTTAATTCCAATCTTATTAGGAAATTTTAACTTTTTATTTTCCCATAATTTAACCTATATCTTTCATTAAGGTACTTATAAGTTTGATTATTATATTATTAAATCTTACAAATCTTTACGTAAACTCAATAAAACTAGTCTATACTTTTAAACTTTCTGTCAGATTTCATAAAACTAATAGTTTTTTAAACAATTTTTGACGCTGATTCTAAAAAGAACTTCTGTTATTGTCAATCGCATCAGAGTTTTGCAAAAAATAGTTTTTTCAATCAATGTAAACGTGAATAAACATTCGTTTAATAGCGTAAAATTTTTAGTTCTCCAATTTTTATGCAATGTTTACACTCATAATAAAACTAACTACAAGCTGATATGATCATTTGTTTTAAAGTTGTGAACAATTTTATAGAGTAAAATGTCGAAGAGAGAATGATTTGAAATAATGCTTTTAAAAAAGTTTGAGTAAATATTTCCTATGCAACTTATAATACCGAGCAGAATAAAACTAATTGTTAGCTGCTGCAATCATTAGTTTATATATAAAAACATATCTCATAGGGTGAAATTCAAAAAAATGCATATAACTTTCAAACAATAAATGCTTCGATTTGCAATTGATTTTATTCAATTCAGCATTAAAATTATGAAGAAACACTACTGATTTATTTCTAAAAAATTTAAGGTTTCCGATAATAAGGTTTTGCTCAATTTGTGTGTAAAGTGAACCATATGCAGCTGCATAAAAATGAAAACCTTGAAATAAATAATCATATCAACTTAAAATCAGGTTTTATTTAATTCTGCTTAATATTCTTATAAGTAATAACAATTTGCTTAGTAAATTAACGTGGGTAAATTGTGAAAAAATAACATATAGCCAAAAATAACATTAAAATCAAGCATGAAAAAGTAAGCTAGTACTGTTACTAGTTTTCAATTATCAAATATTAGGCTAACTAATGTTATCAACAAAAAAGTAATGTTTTTCAAAACATTAATTGCTTAAGTTTTAACATCACTTTAATTAAATCTTTTTTGAGCATCCAAGCATTCTTTTCTTAAAAATTATTAAATTCCAATTTTAATTCAAAACAATAAATAATTGAAAACAATTAAAATTACATGTTGAAAATTTTTTTAATTACTGTTTTGTAAAAGTAAAAAGGCAGTGTTTTGTATTTCTTCAATGATAGCAAACGATTCTATAATACCTACCAATAAGTTAGCGAAATCGTTTTCTAATTTTCAAATAGAAACCTTACGAATTTAATAAGACTTATTGACATGTAACGGTCTAGTTTTTAATTGCGCCATTATTTTCCAAAATCTGACAATTTTTGATAATAAATTATTTACTGCGAAATGCAAAGAACAAATTTTCGTCTTATACTGAATGACTGAAGCTACTGGTGACTGAAATGACGTTAAATAAGTTGGACAAAATTTAATATTTCGTCTTTCATATATTGAATCGATAGAAATTATAACTAAGAATTTAACCATATTATAATATTGCGTGTCAAACCCTTTTAAAAATAATACACGAAAATAAAAAATTTCAAAAAAATGTACAAAACTAGGCTACTATTAATTTACTTTTAATTATCGTATGCTAACAAAAGATTCTTTAATTTTAGATATTTATAAGCAAATAAATAGTCTGCTTTTCATACCTTTGGAAAATGGAATTCGGCAACTGATCATTATATATTCCATTAAAATAGTTCGAGCAACAACACATCTCATATTTTCGAATCTGTAACATTGAAATACTTGAAATCAAATGTAAAATGGCATGGATTTCTGATAATTATGGATTCGATTATGATTGCGAAGTTACTTATCAAAAAGTTTCAATCAGAGAACTTTCATCTGAACTTTCTCAAGCCATTATATACGGAATAATAATAGCGAAGCAAGAAATGCGACGAATCGATAGCAGAAAACGTAAGTAAAGCATTAGTAAAATTTTTGTTTATTTTAATTCATTTTATAAATATTTCCTACTTCATTTAGAATAGATAATCGCTCTTATGAAATATTTAACAAAAAGAAATTTAGAAGTTATGTATAGTCAAAATTATTTTAAGAAAATTTTTGTTCTCCGATTTTTCGAAACTAAGTTTTAGTTGTTTTTTTGCATGCTGACCGACAAAACAGAATAGCCAAAGTTTAGTATAGAATTTTTTGAAACTTCGAATGTAGATTTTGTATAATGTTAGTTATGTTCAAAACAAAAACTAGGGTCTAGTGTAAGTAAGTTTTTATCATCATTTAAGTAAGAAAGTTTAGAATTTTTAGTTGGAAAAAAAATTAATATTGGACAATATATTTATATCGGTTTTATTGCATATTTGAAATTTTATAAAGATTTTGGTTCAAAACACATTTAACTATATTATTGATCTAGAAAAAAAAAATATTTTGATCTATATGCATTACAATTTGTTTTTGAGCTGTTAGCATGACAGAAATCTTTTGTTTTTACTTGGAAATAAAAAGCATTGTATAAATTTTTTAAAGTTTCCTTTAGATTTATAATTTTAGGACTCAATAAAATTTTAATTTAGACTGTTTTAAAAATAATGTTACAGAACCTGGTCAGATACCTTAATCGATTAATTTTATGCATTTATTATCACTATCTTTGTAATATGGTACAAAGATTTTAAGAAAATTGACACATACTACCCTATGAAACACAAGAAAGGCTATAGATACAAAGCTTAAATCAGTTTTAATAATTTATATAGGGTCTACTTTTTGAATTAATAAAAAAAAAAAAAACATTAGTAACTATGAAAAATATTTATTTTTCCCCCTTCGAATATTCTCATTTGTTTTGAGAATCGAATTTTTTTTTCAAATATATATTTTTTTTACATGCTTTGTTTTAGTAGCTCAAAAATCAATAAGTATTCATTCGTTGATTGGTCAGATTACAATAGTACTTATTATGAGAATAAGAATACGGAAATTGATCCTAACTCAATTTTGAAAAGGGGGAGGGGAAGACAATTTATTTGCTTTTGCTAAAATCACAAATTTAACATGCATGTCATTTTCTTCTTTTTACAAAACTCATTTACATTTCAGTATACGGCCAGTAAAATAAAAAAAAGGAAATTATTTAATATCTTTCGATGTAATCATGAAATTTACAAGCATCAACTCTTAATTTTAATGATTTAAAGGGCCACCTAAAATTTGCTATCACTATATAGAGTAGGTATTTTAAGTTACGAAAACGGTTACAAAAAGGTACTATCTCCATAAAAATAGAACTTTTGCTTTCGTTAAATATAATTACAAAATTCGTTTACATATGCATTTAACTACAAAAGAGAGAACATTTAATTACAAAAGAAAAAATTTCTTTAAAAAAAGTATAAAAACTTTTGTGTCATTAAACTAAGTAATTTTAAATTTGAATATCTAAAATTTTAATTAGATAGGTTAAACCTTAAAAGTACGAGTATTTTTGAGTTATTACTTCGACAGAAATATGTAACAGATTTTTCGGATTTTAGCATTGACATGATTTACCAAGATGTTAAAATTTTTAGCTTTTAATTTAAAACTTTCTATAATTTTTATCTATTTTTAAACTTGATAACTAAAAATATATATTAATTTAAAATTATTCCTTTTCTAAACAATTATTTGATGTTATCTCTTCTTACATATTTAAGATCAAAATCCTAATCTTTAAGGGGGGAAATTATGTATATAAAAGAACATACAATTTCGAAATTTAAATTCTCGTCTGCGTAAACCATTACATATTTAAAACAAGCTTCTGTCATTCTCATGATTTGCGCAAATCTGATTATTAGATTGAAATCTATTGAGAGTGTTTTTAATTTAAATTATTTTATTTTTAATTTAAATTTCATATTCATAAAATTTTCTTACTTTTATTTATTTTTAAATCAAATGTATGCTTTATTTATGCGAACGATCTTCTCATCAAGTCCAAGCTATTTTATATATACAAAGAGAAACTGTGGGCCCAACATTTAAATACTAGTAAAATTGATCTTATATTATTATTATATACATATAATAATAATCCCCTATAAATAAAAAATTTATTATTATTAAATTAATTTCAAATATGGCACCAATAAGAGTGATAAAAATAATAAAATAATTTTTCATATGCTAGGCATCGGATTCAGTGTGTGTCATGCCACTTTAAATTGCTCCATCAAAGGTCAATAGGTTTATTCATACAGATTTTTTAAAACTATCAAAATTTTATATGCCGTAACGTCAAAATATATTTTATGAAAGTGGATAAGAATAATAATGATGATGAAAACAGAAAATCAGTTTCACTAGATTCCTTTTTGCAAATAGTTTTTTTATTTTATTTAATCTTACTTAATATTTATTTTACATATGAATAATATTTGTTTCACATATCAAAAAAAAAAAAAAAAAAAGGAAAGAAAATTTTAATCAAATTGATAGTCAGTTTTCTTCACTCAACTAATTCTAGATTAAGGTAGTTAAAAATAATCTAAATTATTATTGTTGCAAATAATTTCAAACATTTTGATTGCTTCATAAATATAAAAAAAATCTATAGAAAGAAGAACTTCACAAGAAAATATATAAACAAGCATATTCTTGAAGTTTTTTTAAGAGAAAAATTCATTTTTGAAATAACATGAATCTTCGTGTCGAATGCTCAGGTACTATGGTTTAGTTAGTTATTCAAATTTTATTTTGGAGTAGTTTGTCTTATATTTCTATAAATTAAATTGGTAGATCAAATAAAATGCTCGAAGCAATATGAAATAACAGCATTGACACTTTGATTTCCATTACTAGCTAAATAAATAAAAACGTATGTTAGTCGAATTATTCTAACACTGTGGTTCACTTGACCCTACATAAAGGGGAAAAAATAATAATTCAATAGATTTCTATACTTAACTTTTTAAATTTTTTTCCTTCTGTTTGTTATATTTTGCATGTATCTTGCTTTTGAAAATCGTTATAAGCGTTTCAAAAGTATTGCCAAAAGCAACATAGTTCGGTTCGGAATAAGTGAAAACATTCTTCTTACTTTTTGCACCTATCAAACTTCTTTTATTATTATTATTTTTGAAATAGAGCCTGGTACTGAGCGATATGTTCTTAATTTCACTCTGCGTGACTCTTTAACTGACACCATCAATGCTGCATGCTGGGGTGAAGAGAACGCTATCTCAAAATTAAGCACATCATTTACAATAGGTGATGTTGGTAAGAAAAAAAAACTTAAAATTATTTTAATTCTTAAACTTATCAAGTGCTGATTGAAAAGATCTCAAATTCTGAATATATTTTACAGTCAAGATAAGAAATCCTCAAATAATTGAGAGACAATCAGCTGCATCAGATGAAAAATTCAAGCCATCAACTACAAGGTAAAAGTTAGATATACCTACCTACTTGTCCTTAAACATAATATTACAAACTAAAGAGAATAATATAAATTCTGTAAATTTCTTTCATAAGAAAATGTTGTTAATTAAGTAATACCCAGTATTTAATTGTATAAATTACAGATAAATAGATTGGACAAATTGGGAATTCTTCAAACGTTAATTCTTTGATTTATATAATTGTATAGATTAATTTATTAGTTTATCATACTAAGCCTGAAATATTTCAGTTTCTGAAATTCGCGAACTTAGCATAATAGCTAGTGAATTTGATTATTTTGCATCACAGTTACATTAAGATTAAATATACAGTGAGTTCAAAAAATTCGTTTTTCAATATAACAGCAAAGATGAAAATATGTTAGATATAAACACTTTCATCAAAAGAGACTTACTGTCAATTAAAGTATGTTAATGATTATTTCAGCCTTTCATCCCTTCAGTGGTTCGATAAATGAGTACCAAGCATGCTTGGGAACTAAACACTGGGGGTTCCGCGTTCGGCTGACCACCTGACCGGAACATCTGCTCCTGCACACCAGAGACCAAGGTCAAGAAAACTGAGATGGGCACAGTAGGCCTTGGCCCTCTATGGGCTGTCACGCCACTGAGTTTAGTTTAATGATTATTTAGCTCCAAAAAAAAATCAAGAAATAACTATTTTAACTAAAATAAAATTTAAAAAATTCATATTTTGAGAAAATATGAATAGAATATTATAAATAAATAATGCAATGCGGAAAAAAAAATGAAACAACGTTTGATTCATGAGATGGATTTTCAACAAGAGACACAACAGTGTTAGGGTAAATTTCTCTTGAGTCAGTTATATCCCCAGTTTAGAAATCACGTATAAAAATCGGATTTCAAAAGAAAAATGAATGAATTTTTTTATCAAACTCTTTTCGATTCCATAGAAATAAAGCAATCTGATAAAAAAGCAATTCGAATTGTAGGCCTTAAATATAATATTAGTGCTGATGATATCTTAAGTGGAAAATATTAAAATTGGAAATGGGACATAAAAACGTTCTTCTCTGAATAATTTATTCCAATTTTCAACTACCAAAATATGATATGAAGCCATAGTCGGGAAAACATAGTCCTAATATGTAGCTTAATCAAGAGACTAGATAATTGTCTATATATATGCCCATATTTGTAATGGATATATGATTAATGTTAATATAATTTTTTTATGTATTTTGCCATATCTCTGTATGAATAAGACTTTTTTTGTTTTTGCATGCAATTACAAAGCTTGTTTATCCAAACACATTAAAATGTAATCTCTCCAAAGTACATTTTGATACATACTCATTTTTTATAACTACGGATAAGACTTTTACAAATGCACAAATATGTACTTAAGTGAACAATTACAAAACCAACTTAACCATGCCAAGTAAAAAAAATTGTGACTAAGATAATTCTAATTGAGCATAAAACTATTTGCATGACCAAAGTTCTACTTTTTTTCTGTTTGAAAAAAAATGCATCCTTTGATTTTAGTCCCTAAATAAATAAAACTATTAATTTATTTTTCTCAATTAAATGTGGCATCTATGTTCATTTGTTAATGTAATATACCATTTTTTTATTACTTTACAATAGTAATTATAAATAACTTATTTCTGACCATTCTACTAATTAAGCTGAAACTTGTGAAAAGTCACGTTTTTTTAAATTTATTTAATCAATTTATTTTTTGCTTGAAGCATGCTTAATTATCAACGCTTCTAATAATAATGAGCAATGTAAGTCTAAATATGGCATTTATTTAGCACATTCACTGTCATTAAAAAACATATTGGATAGCACTTTTTACTATTTCTGAAACTATTGTTTTTAAGTACTGTTTTTCAGCCTGTGAAAAACATTGAGTTTTTATTAAAATATTTCTATATAAGATAAAGTGACAAAGTTAGTTACTAATAGCATATAATTTTCATAAATGACAATAACAAACATTTTTTTTTTACTATTATATAATAAATTTAGTATGTCATGTTTTATTAGCATATACTGTAGTACATAAAAAGTAAATTGCAAAACTATACTTCTAAATAATTACATATGCATTTTGCAGTCATTATCAACTTAACATACACCCTTTGTATTCTGAAATCACTGTATGCCAAGCAGATGAAAGAAGAAGCTATGAAAAATTCTTACATTGTTCCACACGTTCTATTTCTGAAATAGTAAGCTTAGCAGATGTTGTTTATGATTGCCAAACAGCAGAAGGACTTATTATCAATCTGCTCGTAGCAATCAGAGAAGTAAGTAAAATTGGAACTTTTATGCTCAACTGATTAAAACTGATTATATTCATGAAAATCATCATTGATTGGTACAATATCAATAAAATATTTTTTGTAAGCAGTAATCAATTTTCTTCTAATTTTTCTCCACAAAAATTTTCTAAATTTTATTTTAAAGCCTCTGACATATCTTCATGCCATAGCTGACGAAAGACAAAACCATCAATTTTTTTTCCTTTTCTATGTTAAATTGCTTGCTTTTAAATCCTAACTTGTATTTGTACCTTCTTCACTATCATTAATATAAAATAGTAAACTGATCCATTTTTAATTATTATAGTCCTTGATCTTACATAGAATATACAAAAATAATTTAGCAAAGCTTTGATCAAAATAAACGCATATAACTTTATTCATGATACAAAGTAACACAATTTTAATAACTAATTCGCTGTTACGAATCTTAATTTTAATAACAGAAATGAACTTAAAATGAACTTTTGAACTTAAAATCTTAATTTTAAGTTCAAAAATGTAAGGTATTAAGGTAAGAGATTTCTGCAAATAAAACTTGATATAAATTCTGTTCATACTCATGATATGATATCTATTAATTTTTATCTTTAAAACATATCTACTTAAATACATATAAGTAAAATACATTGCAATATAGTTCTTTGATTTAAAGTTGACTGATGAAGATATTTTTAACAAGAGATTTACAAAAGGGAGAAATTATAATTGAACTTTCTTAATAATTTACACAAACCTTTTTTCTCTCATTTTCTTTAAAAAAAATATATAGATTCTATAAAATTTCGTTTTTCAGATTGGAACAGTGCAAAATGTTAAAACTAAAGATGGAAGAGAAGTTAAGAAATTTCAGTTATCAGTGTTTGACCAATCACATCCTAAGTTCAACATATTGATGTAAGATTTCTGCATAATTTCATTACCTAAAAACAAAAATAAATAAATTTAAGTGGAACATAAACTAGAAACAGATAGAACATAAATAAATAAAAAAAACTTACTTTTTACACTTAACATAAAAAAATTAATAAATTTTTTTTTTTTAAATATTAATTTAAAAAATCATATAGATGATTTAATAATGTCAAAGTTGTAACTAAAGCATAAATCAAGCCAATAGAATTAATTTGGGAATTGTAAAGTTTTTTTTTTCCTTTTGTAAACTGAATTGATATATAAATTTAATTCAATTGGTTGTTTGTTACTAAATTTATTGAGCTAGTTTATTTAGTTAAATACGAAAAAAAAATCGCATTTCAAAATAGAATCCTTAATTTTTTCTGATAATAAACACTTTTAACTCTGTTAATTAATGCATATTTTAAATTTATGATATCTATTAATTGAGAGTCAAAATCTTGCTTAAGGGCAGTATATTATAGTCTTTTAACTAATTGAGTATTTGCAACAGCTGAAGATTCATCTATTGTTCTCCCTAGAGAAAAACTAGTTTTTCTCCTTGCCATTCAATGAAATGTTGTGTTTCGAGAAAAAAAAATTCTTTACCAATGTGCTGAAATGGCAAAACATTCAATTGGTTACAATTAATTTTCGGAAATGGGATTATTGCCTATAATAATCTTAGACAAAATAATATTGAGAAATAAAAACTGCTTAAAAAATAAATGTTAATGACACTTAGAATATTCCCCGTAAGCTTTAATTTAAAATAAAGGAACTACAAACAACTAATTGTGATGTTTTATAACTACAAATTAGCAGAATTTCCGTTAATCATACAGGGTTAAAATAAATATAAACAATCAATAATTCGGTGCTAAATAATACTTAAATCAAGCACAAAATTAAAATACTTAAGACTTATACCAACACAATAAATAAAACTAAAATAATTCCAATAATATTTATTTATTATTATTTGCCTTTTCCGGTAGCTTTACAGTATAAGATTGAGCAAAACACATTTTTAGTAGTTCATCCTATCAAAATAATAAGGATTAACTATATTCAGTATCATTTGGCTTGATGCTGTAGCTCAAAGTCAACTCATGACAGTTAAAATTTACTACAATCTAGCAATTTCCTCTAGTGCTTATCACTTTCGAAGCACAGTAAAAAATCTCTTTTCACAGAAGTTATTCTATCATACTACATACATACCAAATATACTAATATTATGCATTGTACCTTTATTAATATATTTGCTACCTATTATGTCGATTTTTGACAATTTTCAAATGAATTTGTAACATTTCTTCATTATTTTTCTTTCTTTTCAGAAAATAACTTTTTTTTATTCCAACTATCGTTGATTTTAAATTATTTAGTTTTACAGAAACACATTTTAAAGGCATAACTATAAACAAAATAAACATGTAATTTCAAAAAACTTAAGACATACAAATTTGAAGAGTTGCATGTGCTACTTGTTCACATTAATGGTTTAGTTTATCTGATATAGCAAATAATACTTAATTAATTATTAAAGAAAGGGCAATAAACTCTTTTTTTAAATCATGAGAACTATAAACTAGGAAACATCAATATTCTTAACTGTTTATTTTTCAATAATATAAAACATCTTTTTTAAAATTAAAACTTATTCTTTTTCTAACTATGATGAATTCAAGGGCAACTAAACTTAGGATACAAAATGAAAACAGCGCTTTCAATCAAACCACAAAAGTTTTGTAGGTGGTGCTTTTCATCAGATTGCCATATTCTTCTGCCTTTTGATATATGACAGTACATCAAAATAATATTATTAGCATGTTTTAATGTTCCGACCACTTTGGGTGACTTTTTCATTAAGAACTTCATAAACTTCCTGTCTAGTTAGTTCCTCCTTTTCATTTAAATTACTTGAAGCTTGAACTTTAAGCTGTAAATATATTGCACAGGATGAAAGAAATTCTCCATGAGTAGTTCTTAAACGCACTAATCTACTAGTTCCATCTTTATCTGAGGAAATATAAATTACACAATGGCTAAAATTCACATTTTTGATTAAATTCACATTTTTCATTTAAAACAATATTACCAATTTGTTTGGATTTCTCTGGAAGTTTCAAAGATTGTTTGAGCAGCACTTGACCAAAGTACTCTATTCTAAATCTCTGCCTCAAATTTTCTCCTAGACGTTGATATTGAATTTGAGAAATTTCCTTTATCTATATGATTCAGATCAGGCACTTTCACTTCTTGAATAGGTTGATGGAACATTTCTGGAATTAAAGACCGTAATCATATGGATAATCTAATACTTATATAATAGGAAATTCGCATTTATGTAAAAATTAAAATTGGCATTTTTGTGTGTCAAACTTGCATTACCTAATATGTGCCGTAGTATTTTCTTCAGACTGAATAAGGCGCTTCCAAAAACCTCCCTATTAAGCTGTGGGAGAGTTGAAAAAGTTATTTGTGCTAACAAAATCACTTCTATTATTGCTCTAAACGACTAGAAGTTGTTCCCAGCATGCTATAAATCTTCTTAAGCTCAATAGGAACGCTTTAGTTAATAAAGACTGCACTAGCTCTAAATGAACAGGTCTAAAGACAGCACAGATTTATATAGAACAACCCATATTTTGGCTCCGACCCTCAGAACAAGTGGAACAGCAAAATCAACACCACAAGTTTTGAACATTGATACATCTCTGATTTTATCTTCTGATAGTGCAACGGGATTATACCTTCCTAAACGTCTAAACACCAAAATGAGATACTGGTGCTTAGACACTGATTAAGGTTCTTGTTCATAGAATCAAAACTATAGTATATCTATTTCTGTGCTGTCATTATTGCTTTAATAATAGATTATATTGATACATAACAAAAATTATTATACACATAGAAGAAGAAATAATTATTAAAGCTTTTGCTTTTTTATAAGAGTAATCCATTTTAAATTGATATAATAATAAATAATTTGTAATATGTTTATAAAAATTACTACAGTCTCATTATTGGGCTTCTCAAAATACATCACTAGTGTAATAAGTTTTTATTAATGATATCCCGAATAACAGCTTCCTTTTCTTTACAGATGGGGAGAAGAAACAGCAAATTTCATTATAAAGTATTGCCAAAAGAGAAGTAGTAAGAAATGCACAGATTATAATTTTAATTATTAAAAAAAAAAAAAAAAAAAAAAAAAAAAAAAAAAAAAAAAAAAAAAAAAAAAAAAANGTATTTATAAATAACCCTCAAAACTTAAACTTATTTTTTTACAAGCAATAATGCAAGTTAATGCCTCTATAGCAGAACCTTTGTGTGTTAAAAATTAAAATGCTGTTTTAAACAATTCTATAGCTTTATGATTATGAAATAGGTGCCTTTTTTCCCTTTAGTGACATTAAAAATATAAAGAGTACTTTTGTATAATCAACTTCACATTTATATGTTGTTACATTTGCAAGAAACAACTAGCTGTATAGAAGTTCAAAAGCAAAAGATATTAATACAAAAAAAATACCCCTATATTGTGTTTAGAAACTATGTGCGAGAGGTTTATTAATTAAATAATCCTCTTTTAAAGACAAGAGCATCGAAAGATATCACTGCTATAGACAATAACAAGTTCATATGCTTCACAAAATTGTAATTCCATATCAGTTGCAAGATGTTTCTGATCTGTTATACTGTTAAATTTAACATCACTACTATAATCTCTAGACACTTTACAGCAATCTGCTCTGCCTTACCAAATAACTGATACATTAACAGTACCTTGCCCAGGACAATTTTTAAGTGGATTTAATCTACTATGGTTGTAGTTGTATCCCTTTCACACAATGCTTCTATGAAACAAAGGTTTTTTTACACAGATTATTTTCATGAAACAGTGATTAACAGTTTAAAAAAAAATTAAACATTCCTCCAATTTACCATTTGACCATGAAGTAGTTTATTTTAGTGGCATTCAGAGATTTCAGTAAAAGAGCCTGAAATACATCTACATTTAATGTAATCTTGAACTTTGAGTAGAAATGCTTCATAACATGCAGATAAATATTTATGAATATTTATGCTTCATAACATGCAGATTAATATTTATTATCATTTTAAATTTGACTGCAATAACAGGATTAAATGCAAATTCACAGATATATTAAAATTATTAGACAATATACCTTATCAAATATTTTGTGTGAGAAATTTTAATTTGACTTCCTGTTATTAGATGAATAAAAGTTTAACAACTAGTCGAATATTTTTAATTCCTGATTTATCTGTCATTTTATCAATTTCTAAGCAACTTTCCTTTTAACTGAAAATCTCAACAATTTAACAGTAAAAATTATTATTTTTTAAAATAGTTTTTCATTTAGATGAAGCAAACATAGAATTATTTCTATAATTTTAAAAGAAAATGGGTAGGTTTTATTATTAATACTTTCTTTTGTAGCTTTAACAATACTTAATTCTCTTTGTATTATTAATTCGTTTAAAGATTTAAAAATGGCAAATAGTTAAAACTCTAAAGCTTTTGATTTTTATAAAAGCTGGAAATATGAATACTTGATATAATTTAGCAAAATATCAATTAAGCTGATAATGAATTTAATTTTTTTGCATCAATCATTTTAATTATTTACTGATAAAAAATTTTATAAACCAACCAAGCAAATTATTCAACCTCGTCAAATACTGAATAATAACAGAGAATTCACTTTATCCCTAACAGTGAAATTACAGTAAAATAATACAAATAATACATCTGAATTTTTATAAAAGGAATTCAATTCTAAAATTTATGCAATAAAATCTTAAAATAATCACAAGATTTCAGTCAATGAAAGATATTTGGTGGTTACAGTAAAACTGGAAAGAAAGAAAAAACAAGAATACAAACAATATTGATGGAATGAAAATTAATTTTAGCAAACAACTTATTGAAAAAAGTTTTTTAACAGTCCCTTGACAAATAAAAAAAATCTGATTAGATGTATCAAGGAATAAAAAAAAGATTACTAGTCAAATATATAATATAAGTTAAATAATAGTATAAAGTCCACACAATCAACATTTCGTCATTGCCTCTCTTTCTATTAATTCATAAATTTTGTATACTTATTTACATAATTTATGTTACAGAAATATTATCATTTAAATTTTATTCTAAATGTATCGACATTTAGAATAAAATTGAAAAGATAATATTTCTGTAACATAGATTTGAAATACAACAGTAAAATGATAAGTCATTTATCGACAATAATCTGATATTTTTAAGTGTCACGAAAATTAATGCTCACCTTTCAAAAGCAGCATAGATTTATTCAAGAATTCTTTTTTTCATTATGAAATTCAAATAACAAAAACGGTCAGCCCTACAAACATTATGGAACATAAAATAAATTATTAAAAGCATACACATTACAGAAAAACAACATATTCATGTCTATAAAAGTAAAGACATTATGATTAAAACGAATGTATTAGAAATGCATTATTTAAAGAATGGAAATATTTCGAAACTTTATAAGTTTAAATAATTGAAATTGCATTTGAATATTGATTGCAATTGAGTTTTATAATAAGATTGTCTTCATATAAACTAAAAACCATAAATATCTCTATCGATAACTCTATTCATTATTCTTAACTATAAAATATAAATAAATAAATACTTCATGATAATCATATTTTAAATTCAATATACAATGGAGAAAAATGATTTGGTTCAAATAGAATTTAAGCAATAAATAAAAATATATAAATGCTTTTTAAAATGATTGCTTAAAATATTCTTATCCGAATGCTTCTTTATAAGAGGTTTTGATGTAAAGAATTGAAAATTGAAAGACGTCAATAATAATAAATATATATTTCCTTATTATATTTTCATCATATAGTAAAGCAAAATACTTTTCCTTATAAACATTTACTTTATAACAAAAATAAATAAATCATGCATTGTTCTCTTAAAATTTCTTTCAGTCCTTTTGATAACTGATATAAAGATCAACTATAATACTTTTACGAAAGAAATGGCAGGAACTACTGGCAACATGACTATATTCACTCCTGATCCTGGTCAGTATAGCATATTATTATTTTGTTACAAGACATTTTGAAACATTTCAGTAATTTAATTTAAATTTTTTTTCTGTACAGATATCCCCGATGCTCGAGTACTCTATCAGTATGCAATGAAAACTGCTTTGCCAGCTGATAAAATAAAAGATTCCAACTCTACTGGTAAAAAAATTTTTGATACTGCAATTTTTAAGGCAAAAATAATAAAATAATTTAATTATTTTCATTTTATAAAAAAATTATGATTTTACTCACAAAAATCTAAACAATCATTTTATTTTTCTCCTGTCAACGAACTGAGTGGCACAAAAAGCTTTATCACTATAGCAGGTCATTCAAAAAGGAATATACAAACATTGAGTGCATATACAAGTAATATTTTAATTTCCTCTTTCTGTACTAGTTTGTATATTAGTTTACATATCACCAAGACAGAATTTAACAATGTTTAAATAACCTGAAATGTTATTGAAGAAGTCACACTAAATCTAGAGTGTAAAAAAATTAATATATATTGAGAAATGATATAAAAATCAGTAATATCACTTCATCTAATATATTTTGATTAGGCGAGAAATAACAGTTTTGGTATTCAATACTTTTTTTTTAAATAAAAAATAGACTTTTATATTTGGCAGCTTTTCTTTTAGAATAGAAAAATTTTGAAAACTAAGGAAAAAATATCACAGAAAAGAAGAAAATGGTGCATCAGTTGATTTTACAAAACTAATCTATATAAAACTCAATGCACAGTTTGCATGTGTTTAGATGAAATTTTTTCTCATATATTTCAAAAGAAAAATATTATTTAATAGCAAAAATAAAAAATAGAAATGGTTAGCTTAATGACGAAAAATAAAAATGAAGATGATAAATAAATAAATACAAAAGTTTCTATTCCAAAATTTTCTGCTGTAACTGATTTCTGCCCCCAAGCATAAAGTTAATGTATTTCAAACTCTTATGAATAATAACTAAATTTTTAAATTCGATAAAAGTCAAAAGATAATAATGAAGCAGATAGCTAAGAAAATAGAGATTTTATAATTTGAATAAAAACTTTGAAAATAATTAATTATAAAACAATTATACTTCCTTAATCATAAACAAGAGCTTTTTGATAAGCAAAAGGAAATACAAATTTAAAAAAAAAAAAAAAAAAAAATGAGCATTCAGCAAATGAACTAATAGATATTTAACCTCCTACGTAGTTAACTCTGGGGAATGTTCTAAAGGATTTTCCTAGTTAAAATCCACTTTTGCATAGAACAAAATGAGAAAACTGGTCTTTTTTCTTTTTCTTTTTTTTTTTAAGAAGAAGAAAGCTTTCTGTTAGAAGTTTAGAAAAAGCTGGAACTAATGCTTAGAAGGTTAATTAAAGTACTATGCACAATTTCAAGTCATTTAGAGAGCATTATAGGACTTTAAATGCTAGACTGATCCCTCAATTACATAATTGAAATAGGAGATTTTATTTTAAAAATACAAATTAAAAACTTCTTTTCAGACGTCTCAACAACATATACCATGGAGGAAATATTAAAGTTCATACATTCAACAGAAATGAACCTAGATGAAATTCAAGGAACAGTAAATGCAATTATTTCATTTTTTGATATCGACGGAACGAGTAATACAACAGCATTCAGATGGTAATACTAGGATATTTGTAGTTTTTCTTTCCTTTTTTAATTAAAAAAAACAAAAAAAAAAAACATTTGTAATATACACAATGAATAACAAATTGATGAAATACTTCATAACCTATTAGATAATTTGCTTCCTTTTTTTTCCAGTCCAAAATGTATGCAACCACTGCAAAGTTCGGCCGACAAATGTAAAGATGAAAATTGTGACATTGGAAACAGCTTAACAACTTTACCTGCTGAAGAAATATATAATTTCATAATAAGATTATCAGATCACTCAGGAAGTATTGAAAGATGTCACTTAAGTGGAAATGCAGCTAAAAATATGCTAGGAATTGAAGTATGTATATTACATAATGAAATACAGCATGAAATCCATTGTAAAAAAATTTCTTGTTGACAATTTTTTAAACAAGATAAGCTAAGAAATTTTTTTATGAAAAATTATTAACAAAAAGGGTAAAAAAAAGCGGTTTAAGCATTATTAAGAAAATTCTATGGGAAGCAATGAATGTGAACATCTGAGTAATTATTTCAGTAGCGGAGTATACTGAAGCAGAGACCTTACCAAAGTAGCACGTTAAGTCAGTATAATTATTTGCACCACCCAGTATATGAATTTTGCTTTCAATATGTAATCGATTCCCGTAATAACTGGTAATATCTGCCGTGTTGTGTTGGTGACCATTTCAGGTTTTTAATAAATATGTATTAAAGAACTTTGTTTCTTTAGCTTTTAGCTGTGCTGTAGAGTAATTTTTTTTCAATCAATTTGATTTTGTAGATAAAACCCTATAGTACTTACATTTGAAAACAACTCTAATTTAAACAAGTATCATTCACTTTAAAATAAAAAACAATTTAAAAAAAAAAAATTATTTTTATAGCACTAAAACAATTGAAAATTTTTATACATATTATACCTTAGACCAGTCTTTGGAGTAGTCTATGGTATGTGCAATAAGCATACATAAATTTCCCTATACATTATATCATTTACAATAAATTTTTATGTTTTCAAGAAAATTAAAATATTTGAAATATTCTGATAAATATTCTTTTGTATTACATATATATGATTATGATTAATTTTAACTTATGCAGGATACCTAAAAAATAATTAAGTTTTAATTGTTTGAATGAATATTTAAATTCAACCTGCTAACAAGTTTAAGAGAAAAGAACTCAAAACGAGTATTATCCCAGGAGCAAAATATCCAATGGTGCAAGATGTAACATATGATGGTTCAAGATACAAACATTGTACCATGTTGTACCTTAGACTGATTTTTCAAACTTTTCAAACTTTCTTATACATATTTTTCAAACTTTCTTATAAGTATATGAGAGAATTCTTTAACAAAAAATATTACATTAATGATTAAAAATATTAGAAAAGCATATCATTAATTTTAGCATAAAAAATTTAAAAGTTGAAATTGGTTCAAAGCACAACATACTCCACTATTTTTTCTGCCAGGAATCGTTCTAGAAAATTTTATATATCAAAATTGTCTTTAAAGCTGTATTTGCTGCAGTTTAAATATAAAGTTTTTTTTTCCTAATAAGGGATATAATAAGGTTAATAATTAATAAAGGTAAGTTTGAAAAAAAGATTGCCTTTTTCTCTCCACAAATATGCATTTATCTAATTCAATATGGATATCAGTTTCACGTAAATACTTATGAGTAACTTTAGTAATTAACAGGTTATTTCTTGAATTTTAAAACTTGCAGTTTAAAAATTAGTTTCAAATTAAATGTTCATAAGTAATTTATTGGTTGAAAATTATATTTAGTTACCAATATAAAGCTTTAAAATTTGTTATTTTACTATAAATAATAAAAAAAAATTATATGGATACAAATAGCAACATTTCAGAAAGCTTTGATCACTAACTTTCAAAATATCTTAAACATCCTCCAAGGGTTACTGTAATGGCAGCTATCACCAATTCAAAATAAAATTTAAGAGGATTCTAAACGAATTTAGAAACATAAAAAATTATGCAACAAAAAAATTTCAAGTTCAGGTTTTCTGAAAACATATTTGTAATATTTAACTTCAGTGACATTTAAATAAATGATAACAAAAAAAAAAAAAAAAAAAAATCTATAGTAAGTCTTAAGTATATATCTACAGTATAGCAATATACTAAATTTTTTTTTTCTTAAAGATTTCTATTTTTTAACAAGGATTTATCTCGGTAACTACTAACTAAACTTGGATTCGCTCCTAATTTAGACAGATAATTTTCACATTTTTGGTAAAAATCAGGAGATAAATTGTATTTTGAGGAATTGGACATTAAAAAATTTTTTAATAAATAAAATTAACATTAAATTAACAATTTAAACATTTTTTTTAATAATTAAAAAATAAGTATAAACATGTATCTATTTTTTAATTCCATTATACTTTTTTAATTATAAATTCGAAATTTGAGAGAGAACTACTTCAGTTCTTGGATTTATAAAATTGTCATGAACTTTAAATATTTTGTTTACAAGACATAAAAGCAATATTGTAATATTTGCTGGTACTTTTCCATTTTGCTGGTGCAAGTAAATTTAGCTATTCAATTTATTTTTTAAAAAAAATAGCCATCACATAAATTAAAAAAATTTTTTATTTATTTATTTGAGTACAGTGACTTTACATTGGCAGTTTTTCCACCCGTACTGACAAAACTAAAAAGCACTTATTTGTAGTAAGCTTTAAAATTACACTTAAATACATCAAGTACTAATAACAGAAACTAATTTCAAACTAAAAGCTCATAAGAACTCCAGATTTAGATCACTATGAAAAACTAATTTTAATTACTATTATCAATTCACTTACAGAATTTTGATTTGAACATTCCTCTCTGGACAATTGATAGCTAAATTTAAAAGATGAATTGAGTCAGTTTCAAAATGATTCAAAGAGTTCAAGATTTCAATTGTAATTACTCTCAATTATGTGATGAAAAAAATTAAATTTTAGCGATATCAGAATATACTATACCAGAAAAGTAAAAAATGTTTAGCATGTGCATGCTTACGAACATACGATAAATAAGAATACAACACATGAATACTTATTTCATATTACATCATAAAAATTCTTATATCTTTGACAATAGGTAGCAGATTTTTTGCGATTATCTGATGATGATAAAACCAACCTAAAATGGAATTTCTTGTTTGAAAGAGTCTCAGTACAATTTAAGGTAAGTGATACAATGCATGGTACGGCAATAAGTGAAAAATAACTTTTAATGTGCTAAAAGATGTTAGTTTTTTTACACGAGTAAAACAAAAATAAAAAGTTTGGATTTAAATAAAAATAAATAACAAAGTTTTTATAGTCATTTCTCATATGATTAATTGTGAATAACAAAACACTTAAATATATAAAAGTAATTTTACTCTTAAAATAACAAAGTTGCATTTTTTTCCCCTCTCTTTTTTTAGCTAGTCAGTTAAAAGGATTCCACAACTATGATTATTAACTATTATTACTACATTATCATTGGAAGCTACTTTCTCAAATATATTTTTATTAGATATAGTTTTATTTTATATAAGAAATTTCAACAATTTAATCTTCACTATTAAAAGGTGTTAAAAATTGATGTATAAAATTCACATTTAATACACTTTTACATTTACAGTTGGTTTTAATACCTCCCATTTTGTTCATGGTACCATTATTCTTGATAGTAATTTGAATTATAAGCAAAATTGTTTTTTTAACTTAAAAAATGTAGTGAAGTTTGTCCCTTTTAATATTTTTAGCAAGAACTGAATTTTTACTGAGCACCTCCACTAAGTAACCACTTAATAATTCCACATTGTGTTTTCATAATGATATATATACACTGTTATTCTTTCTTACAAATACAGAGCATGATGTAATTTCTGTTGAAAATACTATTATCATATTTTTAACTGTTATTTCAGTAATTAAATTTACAAAATAGCATATGATGAAGAGATTATGTTATTTATGCACAAAAAGATAATTATGAAAATGTTGAATAGAAGGATTACAAAAAAGCAACATAAAAATGTGTAAAAATCAGTATACCAATAATCAAATTCATTGAATACTATATTAGCCTAAAAATAAGGAATATTATTGTAACAAAAGTTTATGATTTGATAAACTGAACATTGCATTGAACTGAAAAATGACTAACTTTTATCATTAACACATAAGTAGTAAAAATATACTTTAATTACAATGTTACTACTTTAATTTATTTTTAATATAATTTAATTTAAACTGGCATTTCAAAAGAAATTAAATAAACAAATATTTCTCAATTAGTTGGTGTGAATAAGTGAAGTTACAGATACTTACAAGTCTTGAGTTAAACAAAATATTCTAGGAGAGTACTTCTTCAGTAAATTTACACTCTTTAGGACAATATTGTTCTGTCTGAGTTAAAACTTTCATTGTTCTTTATCATAAACCATTTTGTTCCCATGAATAGTTCTTTCACACTACTAAATATGGAAGAGAAAGCTCGGCGAACTCTAAAAAATTCAAGGATTTCTGAGGTAAAAATTATAAATATAATTTAATTTTACATATTTTATAAAGTAAAATATTTATCTTAAAAACTATTCACCTATCATCTTTTATGCTATTACAAAAAGTATAAATTATTTTAATTACAATTAATGAAAAAAAAGTCCAATATTTTTCAAGAAAGTAATCTATCAGAAGATTACAAAAATGTACAGTCAAGTTTTTTAAAATTTAAGTTTGATTTTTTTTCTTTCCACCTTGAGGTTAAAAATGTAATTATAAAAAATAATTTCACCTATTTTACAATCAGGAAAGTCACGTTTTATCTGCCAAGGTATTTTTTTAACATGAGTGGTTATTTATTTAGCTGTGACAGAAAGTTTCAGAATTAATAATTCATTTATTGCAAAATCTAAAAAAGATAGTTACATTTATTAAAATCAATATGTCCTATTCCTTAATTAACCTTTGACTCTAACTATGGATACATTATATGGATACAAATAGTTGTTACAAAAACTGTAACAAAACAAATATAACATAAAGTATTGCCATAATCAACAAAATTTAGTGGTAGCATATATTATGTTAGTTGTAATATATAAATCAACATATGTTGAATGTATTATTTTTTATTAAATTTAGCATTTTACAAGGAAATTATAACTCTTAAAAAAACACAAAAAATGGTAAAAAAAGAGCATGGTTTATCTTTAAATGTAACATTTAGCGTTAAATAAGAAGCCAATAATATATAATTCAGTACATAACTGAAAACAATATTATCCATAGAACCATATTATAAATTCAGCAAGAAATGTTAATAGTTAAATAGAAGTTTAAAACAACTTCTTTAAATACTCTTCATCAATATTCATTTGCTATAATCTATGATTAAACATACTTTTCTTCTCCTTTCCTTTTAGTTATCTTACTCTACAATGGGCAATGGCAGATACTTCTTTCGAATATTATCATGTTGTAAAATGGAATAAAAAGCAATAAACATTTACTTAAAAAAAAGGTGTTTATATTTATTATTTTTTTACATTCACTTCATACAGAAAATTCATATATAGTATTTTATGAAAAATCTTAAGTCTTCATATTCACCACACACATTGTTCTTTAATAAGATAATAACAAAACAGGAACAAAACAAAATTAAAAGTTATTATTTAGAATCGTTTTCTCTTTAGAATTTCAGGTCGCCAATTCACAGGATGAGTCTCTTCTGAAGCAGTCTCATCTTCCTTGAATATTTTAACTGTTTTATCAGCTTCGGCAGATAACAATCTACTGCCACTTTGGTCAAAAGTACAGGCAAATATACCAGCTTCACTATCAATAGATCCAGGTTGCACAGGTGCTTGTAAACGCTGGAAGTTATAACCAGTTTTCCAATCCCAAAAATACAATGTACCATTGTCACCTCCAGATACCAACACATTATCAACATTAATCCCCAAGCAATTGACAATAGCTGAATGTCCAGTAAGATTCTGCACAAAATTTCCATCAGGACAACGCCATTGCTTTATATTATCAGGAGCTCCTGATGCAAACATATTCAACCTAGGATGAATAAGTAATGCACGGATGCTCTTTTTATGATGGGTTAATGTCACTCTAGTCTTGCCAGCCACTAAATCCCATAAGCGAATCGTGCAGTCATGGCTACCTGTCATAACTTGTGGCTCAGTTGCTTGACACTGAACACTAGCCACTGTATTAGTATGGCCTGACAGGGTGTGTATATTAGCCTTGGTTCTCATATCCCAAACTCTTGCAGATGAATCTCGTCCACCTGTTACTAAAATATCAATAGTAGGATGGAGTGATAATGCATATACTCCACTAAGATGACCATGGTAATGTCGTATAACCTTGTTATATTCCAAATCCCAGCATTTCACTTGCTTATCTTCACCACAAGAGAATAAATAAGGTTGTCTAGAGCTTATTGCAAGACCTCTAACAGCACTAATATGGCCTGTAAGGGAAAGCTTCAATTTCCCACTAGCTAAATCCCATATCTTAATTATTCTATCATTTGAGCCAGTTGCAAACCAATCGTTTCCCGGTTCTACGGCTAAACAACGAACCCAACCTAAATGGCCACTAACAACTCTGTATAATTTCCAAGGGGGATGCCATTGAGGTTTGGGTAAGCTCGGCATTCGTCTCATTGTAAGAGCTTGTTGCTGTTGACCAGCTAATACTAAAGCTTGAGATGGTGGCATGGTTGGTGTAGGTAATTGATAAATTTCCTCAGTCCCTGGTGGAGGAGCATCGGTTTCATATAGCTCACGCCCTTCAAATTCATTCATAGTTGTTCGTCTTTCGTAATGAACGGTTTGATTCTCATCATTTTTAAGATTCTCAGAATCATTTTCAGATTCTTCCAAAAGTTTCTTGTTTTTCACTAGATGCATAACAGGCCCAAATTCGTCTCTAGCTTTAATCATCATCTTTAGCTTATCACTTTGCTCATTCGGTGGAGGTGGATTAGCCTGATCGGCTAAAAACATGTCATGAGTTCGTTTCAGCGATCGGAAAACCAATGTGTGAACCGAATGTTTTTGTACATCCATGTTTTGTACTTTATAAAATAATTAGAAGAAAGTAAAAGGCACACAATCAAAAACCGTAAGTGCAAAAAAGTACATAGAATTTAAATTAAACAATATTAAAGAATAATATAAGTGAAATAAAATTTAATTATGCAAACAATGTGAAGTCTGGATCACCCGCTGAAAAACAACAAGGTAAACAAGAAAATTTATTTAATGCAGTTGCAGTGAAAAAAAGTTGTTTAACAAAAAAAAAATTGGATTTAGAATTCAATTTTGTGATTGGTCCACATGCGTTGCAACAAAGCAGCAAGAACTAAGATTGTAACTGTCATCTTTCATATTTGTTGTAAAGAATGGCAACAAGTTATTAAAATCAACAAAATAAGGGCAATTGTAATGGTTGTCATGAATGCGTGTAGAAAAATAATATTGAATTAAATGAAGTTTATGCAAGTTCTTCAATAATTATTGTGCATTGATTAACTTTGATGATTTATCTCACAGTTTTGCAAAAGCTTTTCTTAAACTTCTCTATAACTGTATAAACAAATAAAATAGGTAGGCTTAAACTGAAATAGAATTGTTTTTCAACTGCTCTACATTCGAAATAAATTATTTAGTACTTTTCTTAAAACTTTAGTGAACTTTAATTGTATTAATACCTTGTAACTTTCTATCTTTCAGATCATTATTATTTCATGTAATTTTTTTAATTTATTTTTCTGCTGATTCATAAATTGTTATTTTCACTAATTATAGAACCAACAATTATCACCTTTTCTTTTGAACATAATTAGTTCTCATTTCACAAAATATGCATGCATTAGGATAGGCTGAAAATTTTATATCATTCTTGCTTTTAGATTCTTATTACGTAGTAGCATGAAATAGTGAGTTTTTTAATTTCAGTAATTCCCCAATAAAGTATTTTACTGCATATTTTGCAGTAAAATGCTGCAAAATATGCAGTTAATGCAGAAAGGGTGTAAAGTATGAAAATTATTGCATTTCTGAATATAGAAAATTATTACTTTTACATGTATAATTTAAATTAGTTAATTTATGGCACTATTTAGTAGCTTTTTATTTTTAATCGGTTTAACATTCTGTTCTCAATCTATTTTGATTTTGTTGAAAACTGCTTATTGGTCAAAACTTCAAAGCAATAGATAAAGGTCTTTATTTTAGTCTTATAAAGATTATAAGCAATTAAATGCGATTTAATTATGTCTGTAATTAGCTAAAGAGAACTGTAAAATTCGAAACTTTTTGACATAGATTCAAATTTTTAAGAAAATTATCTTTTTAAGGATCCTAGATAGGGTAGCTAAAAATACAATATTATAAAAATGCCCGGGAATCTCTTTTCCTGTCTTTTAGGTAGACAACCATCAAAGCATCCTTATTAGTTAGAAAATACAAAATAGATGATAATCATTGTCATTTTCAACCAGCAGCAAATAAATCTGCATGGTTACGTTATTTTCACAGCTTTTGTTACAAAGCAGGGTGGGCAAGGTTAGGACAGAATGGATTACTCCATGGTTTAAACCGTCCTGTCCAAAACCCTTATACTCAAATTATGTCACAATTTTTTCTGAACAATATTCAAAAGGTAAAATAAACATAGAACTAATAACATATTGATAATTGAATCTACTAGAGAGTATTTGTTTTTAAAAGTATAATGTTTTATTAATGTTGTTAGACTCTTCAATTTAAACATTAAACAAAGGAAGGTTCATCAATAATCCAGTTCAATTGGTCCTCTCATTCATTAGTACAGTAATACATAACTGAAGTTTAACCTTGCCATACTGGTTAAGCTATTAGGGACTAAATACTTGATTAGTTATAAACAGGTTAATTTATCTATAGTACTATTCAAGAATACTTTTATTTCATTCATGTTCAATTCTTTCAGCATAGTGGTGATACATCACCAGTGTCAGTAACTGAAACTCCCCGTGGCAGAAACACAGCGACATTGTCGCAGAAAGCGACTGAGTTCTTGCAGAAAGATTATTTTTATTTGGGAAATAAAAATTTTTGGTTTGCCACAAACAAAAGTTCTCAAAAAAGATTCTGCAGAAACAGAAGCTGTTTTACCAAAAAATAAAAAAAACATTTTCTTCAGAAACAAAAAATTTCTGCAGAAGTAATAATGGTTCTGCAAAAAAATTTTCTTACAGAATTGTTTTAAATATTTTTTTTTCTAGCGTACCGCGGAAGGAGAAAGCGCTCGTAATTCTCCGTTTATCTCCAACACAAACTGTTACTGGATAAAAAGGGGAGAATTTTTTTCCCCTTTATTGAGCTATTTTTGGAAATTTGCCAACTTCGGTCTCTATCGCTGACGCAGTAATTTGCTTTGTGTTTTCTTATAAGAACAGATACTTTATATTTTTTGCACTTATGTGGAAAATTTCATGCGTAAAAAGATTCTTTTTTTTAAAAAAAATCATGTCTAGCGAAAAAGGTTATCTAATGCAATTGTGAAGCTACAATAATTAAAACAAATTTGAAAACTGATTTTTCAAGGCGGCATTCCGAAGAAGAAATAAGATGTAAGTTGACAACATCTAGCGATGTCAGAGATTTTTTCTAGAAAGCGACAGGAAAAGAAGCTTCCCACGCTACTAATATTGAAAAAAAAAAACGTTCTAGATTCGAATCAAATATTCTTACTAGTAGCGATATCGATAGTAAGGATTAGCATTAGTAGTATCGATACGATTAGTATCGATAGTAAGGAGACAGCATTTCCAACAAATCAAGAAATTTTAGAAGCAGTAAAAAATAACTATATATATTTTTAAAGATAAAATGCCTATATCCTTTGAATTAAGTCGTCGGTAAAAAAGAAAAGAAAAAAATCGCAATCTAACGATAAATGAAATAAAGCCTGAAAGATATCTCACTATCTACGATTTTTTGGCATTCGAATGAAAAGCAGATTGGTGGAAAATATTTACTGGTGAAACACTTTCAAACAGGTTTCCATACGCATGCGAAAAAAATCGCATCCAATGAGTATGGCTCTAATACCGATGTTTCAGTACTGATAAAGACTATTTCGTTTAGAGATGTTGAATAGACTTGAGCAAATTGAGTCGGAAACCGCTTCTGCATACTTCATGTGGAATCAATGCTGTATATTTACACAATACAGTGCGAAATCACAAGCGCTGTGTATTTTTTTCGTTCTGAACTTAATCTGATCACGAAAAAAAGTTTTATTTACCTCCTTTTTAAAAAAAAAATCTTTCAGTAAGTCAATACAATATTAATCGAATCTAATTAATCTATAATTACTTAGAAAAGATTAATTAGATGTAGAAAAAATTGAAACAAATATCGCTTTAATTTTTTTGCTTTTAGAATTCGGTTATAGTCAATTCTATTTTATTATTTTGATTACTCAACTTCAATATTAGTTTTTTCACCTGATTTGTTTCTGTACCTGATATAACTACTATAATGAAACATTAAACCATACTGTTATAAACTGCTTTAATAACTTAATTTTGATACTGTTTTAAACTGATACTTCAAATCCAGTTGTCTTGTTTTATAAATTTAATCTTTTTGTCCATTCTTAGCTATTTCTATAAATTCTGTCTTATTACCGGTTCTGGCTAATCTTTATTTATGCTCTAGTAAGCATTTTTGTCTGCAGATCTATACATTTATAACTTTTTGTTATTATCGAAGATTATGCAAATTTATACTTAAACATTTAAAACTTATTAAGAAATGTAAACTTATATTATGAAATTAAGAAAAAAAAATCTACGCAGTTTTATTCTATGCCTGTAGACTTATTTTATAAACACGAATTTCATCTATTGTTATAAATTCATTACACATACATTTATAACGATAAAAATATCTTGCAGAAAGATATTGGTTCTAGTTAGGTTTGTCGCAGAAAGTCAGAAAAAATTCTGCCACAGGGCTGAAACTGAAGTTATGCCCTTCGAAACTGTTAATATGTTTTTCAGTTATTTTGTATTTCCAATTTAAACTAATATATTTATATTTAAAAAAAAAATTTTTTTTTAATAGATGTCTTTTATATCATCTTGTGATGCAGAAATCGTAACTTTTTTTAAAACAAATATTGTGAAAAATGAATGGTTAATTTTTANCATTCATGTTCAATTCTTTCAGCATAGTGGTGATACATCACCAGTGTCAGTAACTGAAACTGAAGTTATGCCCTTCGAAACTGTTAATATGTTTTTCAGTTATTTTGTATTTCCAATTTAAACTAATATATTTATATTTAAAAAAAATAATTTTTTTTAATAAATGTCTTTTTTATCATCTTGTGATGCAGAAATCGTAACTTTTTTAAAACAAATATTGTGAAAAATGAAAGGTTAATTTTTAAACAAATTTAGTATTATTTTTTTTAATTATTTTTATTTTTTAATATTGTATTATTTATTCTTATGCTAAAACATTATTTATCAGTATTAAAAGCATATTTGTATTTAAAGGACTAGGTATTCAATTTTGTTGTTCAATGAATTGTGGAGCTTCAAAAACTAAAAACCTATTCCTATTATATTATTTTCCTTTAATAAGTTAAAGTAAATTGTGTAAAATATATCAAATATTTATTGATGTATGTAATTATTATGTGTACAATGGTTACACCTATAGAATTTTTACCTTTTTTCAAAGTTCAAGGTTTTGGACACTTTAAGACAGTATTAGCCAGTTTAAGACAGTGAAACTCACGTGTCCTGTCCAAAACCAGTTTTGGACGTCCAAAACCAGTTTAGGACTTCCAAAACTCCAACCCTGTTACAGATTACCAAATGTTTTTACAATTTCGATGTTTTAATATCTCATTATAACATATAACTCAAATTCTGAGTCACTCTTTTAAGCTAGTAGTCATTTCTCAATTAGTGTTGATATCACAATGCATTCGCATAGTTTTCACAACAATTTTTGGGGTAGTTATTAAAATGGATTTTTACTTGTTTTTTTTTATCTCAATGTTTAAATACGATATTATTACACATTTCTCACTCAATTTTTGACAATTCACCTACAATAACACATGGATTTATAATTTTTATCTGTTATTCCAGCAGAGTTTCATAGTTTTTTAATGCTACCTTATCATGCACAGGAAATTTTGAATGGCACATTTGTAAAATTACTTTTTTATGCACTCAATTTGTAAGAATTAACAGGGCTTTGTCGATCAAATTTTAGGTGTTTGGGGTTTCCATATAGCTTTCAGAATTTAAAATTTATTTTTAATGTGTATTACGATACGCTAAATTCCAAATCTCGCTTTTGAATAATCACGTAATGATCCGCTTTAGTCGTGACAATTTCATCTCAATTCCGCAATTTCTCCGAAATTTTGCGCACTTTGAAATTGAGTGTGTGATTCTTAGCTGTAGTTATCTTTTTATGCAAGACGTGAGAAAAAAATATGGGATTTTTTTCGTGCTGGTTATGAAATGTCAGATTTAATTTCTGGTGTAGACAATTTTTTTTAGATTATAGTGGAAATCTGATTAAAACCGAACAAAAAAAAATTCTGGTAAAAATTATTAAAAAGCAAAAAAGTGGAGGATTCTCATCTACCCCTGTATTCATTTCTTAACAACTCGCAAATGTAGAGGGGGGAAAAAATTTTTTGAAAAGTAAAGAGTTTGATTGTTAAAAAGTGTCCTGAAAAGAGGCCCATCCGGTGAAAGGACGTCTGTATATAGGACTTTGTACTGTAGTTGCTTACCTTATGAGTTATTTGCGGAATTTTTTTTTACAGCTTATGGAAAATATAGCCAATTGTACGATAAAGCAGATGACAGTTAGTTCATTCTGTTGGAATGGTATAAAAATCAGGGTGTAATGGTGCATGTGATTTTTCCGCTAATTAGTAGAATTTCACAAATCTAGAGAAAATAAACTTAATCAAATTTTCTTAGAATGCACTAATCTAAAATATAACTTTCGTTAAATAAAATATTACTTTTTTTCTTATTTACCAACAACTAAATAAAATAATTATTTTTAAATAATATTACAACATAGAAATTTCAAAACCTGCCTCTTAGGATCACTTTTCGGTAAGCTGAAATATATTGTACATCCGTATGAGGTAGATCAGTTAATGCTGCCTTCTTTTTTAGGGTTTTTATTTATGCTGATGTTCATAACATGTGAAATTTGTATGGCACATTTATGGAAATTCTGATATGTTCCACTTCTATACGATGTTAATATAATTCAGAGATTTTTAATCACACATTTGAGTGTGCTATTATAAGTGATTATTCAATAAATTTTTCGTCTGATGCTAATGATTTTAGGTTACCAATATTATTTATTATAATATGTGAATATCAATTCGTTGTAAATATACTTAGTTTTATCGGTGATTTTTTTTCGTGGTAGTCATTACTGCAAGTTTCAGAATTTCTGAAAAATGGTAAAAGCAAAAAGTGTAGAACTGTGTATTTTTTTTATTTTTTATAAATGCCTAGATATTGCCCACAATACTAGAATATATGTTATTATGGATGTTTGATAGCAAAAAAATATTCATTCTAATATTTAATTTTAGAATTGTTACTTTTTGTGTATAAAAATGATAGTCTCTTATTTATCTTCTGCGTACAGAAAAAGTATTTAAAAAAATTACTTATTGAGAAAAGATTTTTTTTTTTTTTTTAATGTAAAAACAGATGAACTATGAAGTTTCTACAAAATTTTATAAAATTTTTTCTTCCAGAAATCACATATGTTTTATTTTGTAGGACACTTTAGCTGACCATAAGATGTGGCTTCAATCATTCACCAGCCACAAAACCTGAGAAACTTTTATCAAGAATTACAGCACTCATGAGCAGAACAACTGTATCTGTTTCTCGACATAATCCGAAGTCCTACGATTATTTGTTGAAGTTTTTACTAGTAGGAGACAGTGATGTTGGTAAACAAGAGATTCTTAGTGGCCTTGAAGATGGCTCCCAGGAATCACCATTTTGTGGCTCCTCAGGTTAGATAACAAATTGTTAATATTTTTTTCCCTTCATATTAAATTTTAAATTAATTGTTAATAAATAAACTTAAATCAAAAAATATTCAAAATATGTATACATATTCTTAGGTTACAAGTCACTTTTAAACACATTTTTTAAATGAAAGTATTTTTTTCTCATTTTATTGATGGCAACCCTTTTGTAAGAAAAATATTTTTGAAGAGTGTAGGTAAAACAAATGCAGAGCCATTCGCCACCTCGCCAAATGCTATAAAATAAAGAAAATTTTAATTTTTCCGCTGGAAAGAAATATATACATTTAACTTGATCCTCAAAATTCCGTCAAAATGAAGTTTTCTAAACAAATCAGTATTTTATATTGGATTACAGTAATTTTTGGTAGATGCGACCCATAACTAATTAGAATTGGGTACAAATAATATAAGCCTGAAGTAAACTTAATTGTATAAAATTTTTAAGATTTGCATTTGACTTAGACTTCTGAAAATCAACCAATACTTTTGATATTGGGCTAATTTATTAGCAAATAACTTGAAATCCTTAGTGTGGACCCTGCAAATGGCGGATATGTATTACATACATATAGTTTTTTTTTAGAGAGTAGCTGATATTGTTTTTGTGAGCATACTTTATAATATATTCACTTATGAGGGAATATTTGTTCAAAGTCTATGTATTAGAATTTAAATTTTCTTTTGAAATTGTTAATTTAATTTTCAGGTGTTGCATATAAAACAACCACAATATTATTAGATGGAAAACGAATTAAACTCCAGCTGTGGTAAGTTATTTTTTCTTTGAGATTTAACAATTTTTATTATTAAAAGAAAGTATGTTTAAATTTGAAAGTATGAATTAAACTCCAGCTGTGGTAAGTTATTTTTTCTTTGAGATTTAACAATTTTTATTATTAAAAGAAAGTATGTTCAAATTTTTCCCTATGAAAGTTGAACTACTGTGTATCTGCATTTTACTATACTTAAGTATTTTCTTAGTCTTTTAAAATGTGTATTTCTGTAGTTTATTTTATACAATGTGATTATAAGAAAAAATTCTCACTATCTTAGTAATTGTCCCAAATTTTTCATAACTGCATATACTTTTTCTCATCTAAAAATTAAATATGATATTCCACATCTAACTGCCCTCTGTGCTATCCTCTTACCTTTATAAAACAGAACTTTTGATTTAGAGAGAAAATCAGTAAAGACTGATTGACCCTAGTTCTTGTATTCATATTTCTTGGTGTTTTTTGTAGTTATGTGATTTGTGTTTGTTGTATGTAAGTATTTAATTAATGTACATCTGTGATATTTAATGTTTGATCTGTTCTATGCTCCTCACCATCTGCAGCTTGCAAAAAGTCATTGTTTGTTAGCGTAGTTATATTGAAAGTTTGTGAAACATAGAAATGTTTTCTTTACTATTTTTGAATTTTCTGTATACTACTCTTTTTCTATGCTAAAAATAGTATTTTGATTCTATTTTTAAGTTTTTTGCTGTAAAAATTATTATTTTACACGAAAAAGAAACTAAATAAATTAGTTATTAAAATAAATCTGAGCTGTTCTTGGTTACTTTAGTCTTGAAAAAACATTTAATATGAGAAGTAAGCATAATTTTAATTTAAAAAGTTTTTCCAAAACAAACCTTTATTCAAAGCAAGCCCTTTTTTTAAAAAAAAATTATTATTACTATTAATTCTGATATTGAAGTTGTGTGTGTTATTATTTATTTGTAAATTTCTTTTACAGGGAATCTTCAGGCCAGGGAAGGTTTTCTACTATTATCCGATCTTATTCTAGAGGAGCACAGGTAATTTTCTCCACATTATGTTTATTTTTAAAGGTAAAATAAAATTTATTTATTGAAATAGAAATCTCTCCTTACCTCACATTTTTTAATGTATGACTATTTATAGCCTTTGTGTATCAAAATTTGTATTTATTAATGATTATTACATATTAATTAATGAATTTTGTCTAGCATTCATTTTGCACATTAAAATTTTGATCAAATCTGTAATCAATGTTGAAAATTTCTTAATAAATAAATTAAAAATAAAGAGTATGGATTAGGAGATGGTCTTATTTTCCTGGTTAAAGTAATGTTATGAGTAAATGTTTGCTTTGTTTTTAGGGGATTATACTTGTGTATGATATTACAAATAAGTGGTCATTCGATGGCATTGACAGGTGGCTGCAAGAAGTTGAAGAGGTATGTTAATGAATAATATTTTTAGTGCTATTATAATACAGTATATACAGTAAAACATTAATTTTTCTCTTCGAACCATGAATTATTTTACTGTTATGAATCTACAATTATGCATTCTTTACTAGATTTGGGACAAGCTCAGCTAATACCTGAAGTTATCTAACTTGTAGGAAAACATTTTTTTGAATAGGCTCCTGAACTATCTCTAATTCGGCCTTTAACTCATATCTGACAATGGGTCAGTTCCTTGGCACAGAGCTTTTAGATCCTGCTCCAAACTGTTTTGACAGTACTATTCAGAACCCAACAGGAANCAATTGCTGCTTCTAAATTAGAGATGCAACATACAAATATTTGGTATTTAGCCTTTACTGCTGAACGCAGCATATTCATTTCGGACGAATAATGGAAGAAGCGTCTGCTGAAGACAAAACTCAATTTGTTTTCATTCATCTTTCTTGTTTTCCCCCTGGGAAGGGTTTATTGGATTAACAAAATAACAATGGAGAAAAACAAATTTGTGAAGGGTTTGATTAAAGATAAATTATTTTGTAAAAGGTCCATTTTTAAGTTAAAATATTTTGTGAAGGGTCCGTTTTTATGAAAAGATATTTTGTGGAGGAGCTGTTAATGGACCCAAATTTCGTCTAAGCAGACCCCTGGTTTGTTAGTGTAGTTATATTGAAAGTTTGTGAAACATAGAAATGTTTTCTTTACTATTTTTGAATTTTCTGTATACTACTACTTTTCTATGCTAAAAATTGGCATTATTTTTAAGTTTTTTTCTGCAAAAATTATTATTTTAAATGAAAAAGAAACTAAATAAATTTGTTATCTTAGATTCTTTAGTCTTGAAAAAACGTATTTGATATGAGAAGTAAGCATTTTTAATATAAATAGTTTCTCCTAAACAAACCTTTTTTTTTTTTTTAATTATTATTACTATTAATCCTGATATTGAAGTTGTGTGTGCTATTATTTATTTGTGAATTTCTTTTTCAGGGAATCTTCAGGCCAGGGAAGGTTTTCTACTATTATCCGCTCTTATTCTAGAGGAGCACAGGTAATTTTATCCGCATTATGTTTATTTTTAAAAGTAAAATAAAATTTATTTATTCAAATAGAAATCTCTGCGTACCTCACATTTTTTAAAGTATGACTATTAATAACCTTTGTGTATCAAAATTTGTATTTATTGATGATATTACATATTAATTAATGAATTTTGTCTATCATTCATTTTGCACATTAAAATTTTGATCAAATCTGTAATCAATGTTGAAAATTTCTTTATAAATAAATTAAAAATAAAGAGTATGGATTAGGTGGTGGTCTTATTTTCCTGGTTAAAGTAATGTTATGAGTAAATGTTTGCTTTGTTTTTAGGGGATTATACTTGTGTATGATATTACAAATAAGTGGTCATTCGATGGCATTGACAGGTGGCTGCAAGAAGTTGAAGAGGTATGTTAATGAATAATATTTTTAGTGCTATTATAATACAGTATATACAGTAAAACATTAATTTTTCTCTTCGAACCATGAATTATTTTACTGTTATGAATCTACAATTATGCATTCTTTACTAGATTTGGGACAAGCTCAGCTAATACCTGAAGTTATCTAACTTGTAGGAAAACATTTTTTTGAATAGGCTCCTGAACTATCTCTAATTCGGCCTTTAACTCATATCTGACAATGGGTCAGTTCCTTGGCACAGAGCTTTTAGATCCTGCTCCAAACTGTTTTGACAGTACTATTCAGAACCCAACAGGAAAATTTAATTGGCTTTCATCTTAAGAGAAGAATGGAATTCTTCCTTTGTCTTTTTGTTATTTATAAACAAATTTTATGTAGAATTTAAATACTTTCAAAGCAAACTTTTCATTTTAATACAAGATAATTCCCAACACTACAATTTCAGTCACTTTTTCATCAAATTAGGATGATCAATCCACTTTGGTAGGAATGTTCCTTAAGTTTATAAAAATTATAAATTTTATTTTATTATTCTCTAAGGTTTTAACTTTTTATTGTAGTATAATTTTCTGAAAGAATTATTGTTAAATGTCGAATGATGATGTCACAAGAAAATTATAAATTGAAATGATCAGAAATTCAACTGTTAAACGATTAACAACTGTTACCATAAACATTAAACTGTTCAGAAGTTGAAGAAATTTGAAGCGGCTCCAAAAGCTTCGGGCCATCTTTAGTAATAATTGGCAGGCTGTTATGTAATTTGCAAAAATTTGCGGTGAAATTTTAAATGTATAAAAATGAATTCGTTTTTAGTATGAAATGGATGAATTGGGAGAAAAAAACAAGTTGACAAAACTTAGTTTTATGACTTGTAGGGAAGAAAAAAATAAATTCTTCTATTCTACTGCCATCTACCATACTTAAATATTCTAATGTCAATGACAGCAAATTAGTAGTTTGCAAGAAAAAATATCACAATTGTTGGAGACAGAAATTAGAATTTCGATGTAAATAATAGAAAATGTAAAAATTATATTAATTATAAATGTATGTTTTTATAATTTATGTGTTTATATTGTGAGAAGATTCTTAAATTCCTCTCTTTTTTGATGTGTGTTTTTATTTAATATATCTAAATTTTTTATGTTGCAGTTATGCAATGCCTTTCGATTAGCTTTTTGATAAACTTCTTTGTAATTCCCTTTGACATATAATTTGAAACTGGATAACATTGAATCAAGAAAAAAGAATGTTAGACAAGTAGGGTAAAATTCTCAAATGGTAATGAAGAAATAGTTTCGAAAATAGTACAAGAATAATAGTTCTGGCATAAATATTTTCATTAAAATTGATTCAGACCAATTGTAGGATATGAAATAAATGGGGGTTATTGGTTCTCTTTGTGAGTGTTTTCATCAGTACAAATTTATCCTCCCTTTTTTGGCAACTAAAGAAATAGCTTATGTAAATTCTTTTACTGTAAAATAAGATATTTAGTGATTTTATTCATTGCAAGTTACGAATTTTTCCTATTTGCTTATCTAGAACAGCAGTTCAAATTTCTTTTGGGCTATGGAGTCCGACAATAAATAAAGTTCATTAGTAATTGTGGACATATTCTCCAAAAATAAAAATTTGTTTTGAAAATGCTTAATTTGAAGAGTCTAACTCGTTTCATTGTTTTAATATTAGTCAAATAATATCAATAATAATAATCAATATTCATATTGGGTCTTAAAGTTATGTTTAGTTAGACATTTTGATTTTGCAAGTGAAGAACAGCTTCTAGGCTAGTATAAATTTGGTCTTCTCTTAGCCTAAAAGCAGGCAAAATAAACTGAATTACGAATTTCATTAATGTGAATAAAAAAGAACATTGATATTTTTATATTATTGAATTATTTAAGTTGATATAACTTTTTTTTCTTGTTTTTTCTTATGTGTTTTTTTTTTTTTTTTTTTTTTTTTTTTTTTTTTTTTTTAGCGTTTCTTTAGTTATTCAAAAAGAACTTGTATTTAATTATGCAGAAATCTAATTGTTGATTGTTTATAAATGTAATTATATGCATTGAAAGTCATTAATGATTATAAAAAAAGTTAAATCTTGAAACCTATGTTACCCTTCCAAGAAACCCTAAAGGTCCACTGAACATATTTTGAAAACTGATTATCTCGAGTAATTATTGAAGAAGATTCAGGTGAATGTGAAGGACATTGTATTTTAAATTATTAATGTGTATTGTAAATATCTATGCCGGATTTTATTATCTTCCAAAGGACTACATTTTTACGAGCAAAGCTTTTTGAGTAAAAACAAGTTCTACTTGAATTGTGTACAGAAAACTAACTAAATTACCAACTTAAACAGCTTTTTTTGTTTATTACATTTGTAGTATGTAGTCATGAAAGTAGTGATTGCTAATCCTGCTTTATATCCAAATCATTTCATAATGAAAATGGATTTGTTTGATTATCATTACTTTTTTACTACCTTATCAGAAAAATGTGTGTTCTGTCTTTTCATTGAACGTAGTTAATTTTATGAAATCATTTGTTTTTAGCATGCACCTGGTATTCCAAAAATCCTTATTGGAAATCGACTACATTTAGCTTTTAAAAGGCAAGTTTGTGAAGGTACTGCTGAATCATATGCTAGGAAGCATAGTATGGTGTTTTTTGAAGTGAGTCCTTTGTGTAATTACAACATAACAGAATCATTTGTTGAGCTTTCACGCATGGCTCTTCTTAGAAATGGTATGGAAAGACTGTGGCGAAGCAATAGAGGTAATTATTCTTACTTTCCCTTTATTCAGTATTTTCTTTTACAAATAACTTTTATATTTCTGTAATTTTAAATATGCTGATTTAATAAATGCAGGGTTCTTAGTTGTCCNTGTAATTGTTTTGAAAATGCTTCATTTGAAGAGTCTTACTTGTTTCATTGTTTTAATATTAGTCAAATAATAATCAATATTCATATTGGGTCTTAAAGTTATGTTTAGTCAGACATTTTGATTTTGCAAGTCAAGAACAGCTTCTAGGCTAGTATAAATTTGGTCTTTCTCTTAGCCTAAAAGCTGGCAAAATAAACTGAATTAAGAATTTCGTTAATGTGAATAAAAAGGAACATTGATATTTTTATATTATTGAATTAATTAAGTTGATATAACTTTTTTTTCTTACTCGTTTTTCTTTAGCATTTCATATATATATTTATTCAAAAAGAACTTAACTGTTGTATTTAATTATGCAGAAATCTAATTGTTGATTATGTATAAATGTAATTATATGCTTTGAAAATCATTAATGGTTATAAAGAAAACTAAATCTTGAAACCTATGTTACCTTTCCACGAAACCCTAAAGGTCCACAGAACACATTTTGAAAACTGATTATCTAGAGTAAGTATCGAAACAGATTCAAGTGAATTTAAAGAAAGACATGTTGTATTTTAAATTATTAATATATTGTAAATATCTATGTGGGATTTTAAAATCCTCCAAAGGACTACATTTTTGCGAAAAGAAACTTTTTGTCTTTTTGAGTAATAAACAAGTTCTACTTGAACATAAGATAATCATCTTTTAATGATTTGTTTCTTATGAGCCATACTGCCCTCCATTTTTGATCCATTTTTGGGGACTTAAACAGCTTTTTTTGTTTATTACATTTGTAGTATGTAGTCGTGAAAGTAGTGATTGCTAATCCTGCTTTTTATCCAAATCATTTCATAATGAAAATGGATTTGTTTGATTATCATTACTTTTTTACTGCCTTATCAGAAAAATGTGTGTTCTGTCTTTTCATTGAATGTTGTTAATTTTATGAAATCATTTGTTTTTAGCATGCACCTGGTATTCCAAAAATCCTTATTGGAAATCGATTACATTTAGCTTTTAAAAGGCAAGTTTGTGAAGGTACTGCTGAATCATATGCTAGGAAGCATAGTATGGTGTTTTTTGAAGTGAGTCCTTTGTGTAATTACAACATAACAGAATCATTTGTTGAGCTTTCACGCATGGCTCTTCTTAGAAATGGTATGGAGAGACTGTGGCGAAGCAATAGAGGTACTTATTTTTACTTACCCTTTTATTCAGTATTTTTTTTTCTGTAATTTTAAATATGCTGATTTAATAAATGCAGGTTTCTTAGTTGTCCTAATCTTTGCTGTTTTGTCTTGATATTTACTTATTTGTTTGCTTGTTTTGAACATACCGTTTTAACAAGCACGCAAATTTAAAATAATCATTTTGCTTTTTTAAAGATTCCTTTCAGTAGAAGAGAACACTAAGCAATGTCAAAACTAGTATGTTATACTAGTTGAAATCTGAAAAGCGTTTTAAGTGAAAGGAATTAGCATGAAAAACAACTCCTTTTCTTTATCATTCTTTTTTCTTCAGAAGAACAAATTATTGCTGAATCAGTATTGAAAAAAGAATTCATTAAGTAACCCCACCCTTTTAACATAACTGTTTCCTATTTTTGCCATTTTGCACATCTTTTCATCGTATGTCAGTAAATCTAACTATGCACTTATTGAAATCAAAGTATGCCTGATATAAAAGTTAAATAATGTTGTGAGTATCTTTTTGGCTGCTACTAATCTTAAAAATATTGTAAGTTTATTTATTGTATTGTAAATATTTTGTTGGTTATAAAATGACTATAATTTTGTATCTAAAATTATTTGTCAATATTGAAGTTATTTAAGGGGTTCAACTTAGTGTATTGTTTTGGTTTCATTTACAAAAGTTTTCTTACCTTATTGTTATAGATGATTTTATATTTTTTCTAAGAGAAGAGGCTGATACCACTCTTCTAAGATTCAATTCTTTTTTTTTCCCTCTTCGCCTTTATTTTTCATAATTTTTGTTTAAAAAAAATTCCTAGTTTTCACTTTATAAAAAAATATGAAGTACTAATTCTATTTTCAGATTTCAGTCAATCCTTTAAATTTGGAGTTTATTCAATACTTATATCACTTTTTTATTTTATTTAAAAAGTAATAAACCTTAATTCTTAAAATTTCAAACATTCAATGATTCAATTCTTGGGACCCTCCACTAATTACTCATTGTTTACACTTTAAATCTTGTTTCAGCCTTTTGGTTATCTTAGAAAGAAACTCAGCATTTTTGCTCTCAAAATTTTTTTCTTAATATGTTGGATAGCTAATTGAAAGGATGCCAAAATTAAACTTGTTAGCAAATTGAGGAGTAAATTTTTTCTCTTTTCTTCAAATTGCAGTGAAAGCTATATTTTTCATTTCTTATACATTTCATTTATTGCAGAGTCAAAAGTTCTTTTAAATGTCCATTTATTTTAAGTAATAAATTAAATTCTTTGATTTTTTTTTACTACTTTTTAATTTATTTTTTATTAGATATTTCCTGATAATGATGTATTTAAATTTTCTTATCATTTGTTAATTTTTGTATTCACTTACTCTTTAACATGTAGACTATGTATGATACAGTTTTGAAATAATTTATTGTTACATAGAAATAGCTATAATAACTAGTTTTCTTTTAATCTTATTTTGTTCTTTCTTTATATTAAAAAATCTGCTTCCGAAATCAAGAAAATTCAGGTCCCGAGACTACTCACTGTTTGTAATGTTTATTGTAACAATGTTTTATATGTAATATTAGAATATTTTAATGAAATGGCTTTAAAATGAAACTTCCTATACAATGCATCATGTTATATATATTATAAAAATTCAACAAGATTATTAATTCTGAAATATTCTTTAATATATACATATTATGATATGAAACTTAAAACTCATGTTGCATTTTAGGTTTTACGAACTTTCTATCTCCACATGCTTGGGTCATATTTTGGCAAAGTTATTTTAATATCACACTATAAATGAGCATTACCTATAAATTATGATTTTAATATAAACCCTGATAAATAAATGAATTGTGCCTAACTTACAAAAATATAAATATTTATTTCAATCAATCAAATCTAGCTGTTTAATTAATATTTAGTACAATTAAAATAAATTTCCTAATGCGTGTTAATTTTAGTTATAATAATATTAAGGTAGCCGTCTAGGTAAAAAAGGCCAATTTCGATGAAAATTCCGATTGTGAGATTATTTTATTTTAATTTAGAGTGAACTTTTCTGAATCCAGAACAGTTTCACTTTTGTTTCTACGTTGCTTAGATCCGGAGTTATTGTGATTTGAATAAAAGCGGTCGATCATAGTAACATACCGGAAGTGGGATTTAGAAACCGAAACTAACTATTTTTCACGTTCTACGTTGTTTCTTTTAGCTTTTTTTTATAGAAATATTGTCAATTTTCAACTTTTAAATTTGTGCTACTTACACAGCCCCATACATCAGTTTTTTTTATTATATTTCTGCAAAATACATATGGCAATACAGCCTTTAGTTTGTTGTTTGGATTCTTTAGTTTGATGTTGTTTGTTTACTGTCTTCTTTATTCTATTACGCTTTATAACTACTTTTCTTTAGTAAAAATACAATACTTTATTAGTACCTATATTATTTAATCTTTTTTATTTATTAAATATGGGAAAAGCTAGGAATTATTCGGAAAAAAAAACGAAAGTTTCATGGAAATCGTTTCTGTAAAGACGAAGTAAAAACAAACGCGTCAGTTGAAAATTCGGATTTGCTCAATATTTCTACTGCAAGTTCTTCCAAATTGGAAGAAAACATGAAATATTTTGAAGAAAAAAAGTCGAAAAATACATCGCAGTTGACAGGTAATAGAATTTTGGACATCGAGATTTTGATAAATGTGATAACAATGCTTTGTTGCCCTCAGTGTTTCGCTCCNCTTTTTTTTTAATATATTTTTATGTGCCCGTAATTTCTTTTATTGTTGTATAATTTTGGTATGACGTAACTAAAGAGAAATGATTATTTTTAAATAACCTGTCGAACTAAAATGTAAGTTATGTAGCAGTGAAGCAACTCATTTTTAAATTGTAAACTTATTTGAATTATGATTAAGTTCTTTGAATAAAAATATTTAGTCTGGATTAATTATGCTGTTGGATGTGAATCCTTAAAATTTAATTTGCTTTTATCTTCCAGATCACCAAGATTATTATTGCTGTAAATTTAAATGTGCTAATAGTTTTAAATTAACTTAAATTACTTCTACTTGTTATATCTGATAAAATTTGTTAGTTAAAGTTAAATGTTCTCACAACGCAATTATTTTTTTGAAAAACCATTCTTGATTCCTTAAATCTACTTTTTTTTCTCTATTCAAAAATAAGATATAACATAACTGTGTGCGGTTTCTGTGACTTCCATCTGCATGCAATGTAGATGAAGGTTATTTCCATCAAAAAGTCCTCCACAAAGGCAAATTTCTCCCAATACTCCAGGAATTCCCCTGTATTCTGGATTCAAAATTACGAAGAATACGAAGTTGAACATTGGTAGCTATAAACTCAAAATTGCATAAGTTGTTCAAGGATAATTATTAAGTGGAATAGAAAAAATTATAGCATTTTAGGTTTTTGAACTTTCTATCTCCAATACACAGTGCTCATCTCATATTTTGGCAGTTATTAATAAAAGAATTATGGCTATTTTTTTAATTTATGCCCTGATAAATAAAAGAATTATGCCTATTTTACAAAAATATAAATGTTTGTTTCAATCAATTGTTAATTTTTTCAATCAATGAAATCTAACTGTTTAATTGAAATTAATATTTAGTACAATTAAAATAAATTTCCGAATTCATGTCAATTTTAGTTATAATAATCTTAGTTTAATTATGCATGGCAATTAACATTTATAATAGATTATGATTTTCTCCACCAAAATTTTAGATTTTTGATATTAGTTGTCCAAACTTAAAAGTTTTGTTCATAATTACTTCATATTTATTGTAGCTAATAATTATTTTCTAGACCAAAATTTTGGGTTTTTAAGAAAAGTATAATCAATGTCAAATGCATCAGTGAGTTCAGGATATTTATTTTAAAATAAAAAAAATTTAAAGAAACTCTTTTTGAAATTTTTTTTAAATCAACAGCACTGCATAACATAGTATTCCATGCACATATTAGCATAGTTCCTTAGCTTATTGTCCATACTATCCCACTTTAATTATATGTAATGATGGGTATAGTTTAGAATCTATATTAAATTTACTAAATATAGTTTAAAGGGATTTTGTGTAATAAATATGCTGTATGAAAGAATGTTTTAAAATTTGTTGGAATCTAATAAAATAATTTATATCTTTTTTTTTAAATAACTAGGTACAAAGTTAAAAAAAAATAAAAAAATTAATAATTGATTTGCTTCTTTTTTTTTAAAAAAAAATGTATAAATACTTTTTTTCTGTTTAATCATCTTTTTGTTACTGAAGTATATTTCATGGTTTTTAATTCAACTACTGAATTCATCTTTGGTGTAGCCAGTAGTTGAGAACATACTTGACTGTTAGAGTAGACCTATCCTCGTATTTGCAGATTTGGATTATCAAATTATTGAAACCATAATTAAATTCTAATTTTAGTGATACAATTTAAATTGTTAATCCCTTGATTAAAAGTCAGTTTAGTTAACACAAGCTAAGGTAAACCCACATTACCTCTGTCAAGCTAAGGTACTTCTGACCACATTACCTCTGTCATCACAAAACTTTATTGTCCCAACGTCCATAACCCCCTGCTAACACAGCCGACAGTCTTAAAGATATTTTTTTTTAGGGATTAATTGCAAAATGTGCTAATGAATTTTTTTTTGCATTACAAACAGTGTACTCTTCAAGTATACTGGTTGTGCTAACAGCTTGTGGTGGCTTCAGCTTGTGCTAAACATTCCCCACCTTGCCAAATGCTATAAAATCGTAAGTTCGCCGAAACGAATTGTGATTTGTCAAAAAAATTACCAAACAATTTTTCCTACAGGAAAGGAAAATATATTTTTTTATTTTATCTAATCAGAGTAGTTTCCATTAGACATTTTGTTTAACCTATTAGAATTGAGGCTAGATAATGTAAGCAACAAGAGAGATTGTGTCAGCTTGAAAAACATGGCAAAATTCTTTCCTACAATTTGTGTTAATGAAATAGATTAAGCATTTGCAAGATACATATTATCATCCAACTATTTTTGCAAAAAATATGACAAAAACATATTCTTTATTAAAACAGACTTATTGTAAAATTTAAAAACTAATGTGATCTCTAAAATAAGAAATTTTAACTTTGATTTTATCTTTATTGATTAGCACTCTTCAATTATAGATATATTTTAGCCACCTTTACTTGGTTGGCTATGAAAGTGTAAAACCCCGCACTAATTTCTGTAAAAATTAAAAATAAAAAAAACTCTGTGCATAATATAAAGACTAATAAAACAGAATGAAATAATTTAAATAACTTCTATGTAATCCTTTATTTCTAAATTATTTCAATCACGTTAGGACAGGGGAAAAAATTCATAAAGAAATAAGGCTTACAGAATGAAGGGTTTATTTTAAAATGGAATGTATTCATATAAGAGATAGTTGGATAAGACCGCAATCTATTCTTATTTGTTTTCCTGAGAGACAATAAGACAACTATGTTTTTCATCCTCTCTCCCTTTCATTGCTCATAACATATATTCCTCCCCAACTGTAAAATGTCTCTTGATTTGAATTGGCATTTTATAAAATAGTTCAATTAATAGTAAAATTATATTTGGGTTTCTGTAAAAAATGATTGTAAAAATTTTTTAAGATTTGACTTTTAAATTTGGCTAATAATTTGATGTCTTTACCACGGGCCCTGAATACTACCCTACATTTCAAATTTGCAATTCCTGTTTTATTACTTACTGATTACGTATCAAATCTCTATAGCCACTTTACCTAACTTGACACTGTTAGAGTGTCGCTCTCAATTTTGGGACTTATATTACAAATTTCATATAAGTTATCAACTTTATTTTTGCACAATAATATAGTTTTTAATTGTCATTTGATTATATATATATATATATATTTTTTCAGTATTGTCACTTCAAGAACTCTGTTGCCGTGCGATTGTTGCCCGAACAACAGTGTACAGTATTGAGCAGCTTCCTCTTCCGGTCTCCTTGAAGTCCTGTCTCAAATCATATTCAATGACAACTTATAAATCACGTCCTCATCTTCCAAACTCAAGAGACAAGTCTTTGAAGAAAACCAAGCAGTTGCATCACCCTTGTGATTCACTCACGTCCCAGTGTCGAAAGAGCTGCTCTATATCCTAGCCAAGTGTACATTTTCATGTATATAGCCATCTTCTCAACTGCTCATCTTAAAAAAGAAAGAAAATTATCATGTTGCCAATGTTTTTTAATGAGGAAAAAAAACTGTAACAAAGCATATCTCCTTTTTTTTAGAAAAAAAAGAAAAGGAAATTGGATAAAATTGTGATTTGTAATTTAGTGTGTAGGCTCTGCAGGGTTTTTCCCACTTTCCTTCCCCCTGCAGTAGATATTACTTGTTTTGTAAATTAGAGACTAAAATTTCATGCTTCTTAAGTTGTATATTCCTAAATGTTGTGTAATTGTGATGTCGAATTGTATAGTCAGGATATTTTACAATTAAAGTCTAAGAACTTGTTCACTGTTGGTTTCTCATCTCTTCTTTCTAATATAAAGCTACCATATTTAAAGCGTTGTCTTCCATTTATTTTTCCTGGAGGAATTAATAAAAGGATGGTTCCTTTTATTAATGATCATTAAATATACTTATCATTTTTACCACCTACTAAATTCTCCATAATTTTGTATTGGTTCCGTTTTTGTTATTTAATGTATATGTTACCGTTGAAGTATGAAATCTGTTATTTTATAGAATACCTAGTTATTCCATGAAATAACTGATCGTGTCCGTTAAAGTGTAAAACTCTCTTGTATTTTATGGTTTAACTAGTTATTTCATAGAGTAACGATTTGCAGCCCGTTAAAGTGTAAAATAATCTATATGCTACAGCTCAAAATTTAGGTACTGGTCAGGGATTTAAAAAATGTTCGTGTAAAACCCAGTGTGTCAACAAAAAATGTTTTTGTTTTAGAAATAATGTTCTTCGTAATTCCAAGTGTCATTTTAGTAATCCTTGTAGTAACAAATAATTTTATGGTAACTTTCCATAAATACCATTTATGCGCTGCATAAATTAGATAAATTGCTTCTTTTCCATTTTAATTGTCTATCATTAGTTTATTTATAGAATACCTTGTTATTTTATTTTAGATAAATTGTTTATTTTACACTTTAACTGTCTCTCATTAGTTAATTTATAGAATACCTAGTTATTTCATAGAATAACTAGTTAAAGTGTCAAATTAATAACATATTACACACTTTAACGGACACNAGGTAAAATCGTCTACGTTATCACGATCTTGGAGAAAGATCATATCGCTTGATGAACAATCCTCTTCAGATGTTTAAGAAAAATATGATAACAGTATTCTCGAACTAGCAAAAGAAATCGAAGGTTTCGAAATTCTTGATGAAGAAAATTTAGAAGATTGGTTTCAAAGTGATGCATGTGAGCCAGGCTTCCAGTATTTGACTGATGAAGACATCATTATGTTGTTAAATCAAATAGTGATGATAGTAACTGATGCAGAAGATGTAGTAAATGAATGAAATACAATTTCCCATTCTGCTGCTCTGTGGAAACTTTATTAGATTATATGGGAGGATTTGATTACAGTGACATTACTGCGGATTTTTCTTTAATAAAAGGAGTTTTCGGATTATCCGTGTTTTTCGATTGTCCGTGCGACCTGTCCCGGTGATTAACCCGGATAATCGGGAGTGCACTGTACTTTGCATGGTGGAATACATTTCTGTACTGATTAGTACTTCAAAATCTGACTGATTACAAATATCAATTTCCTAAAGTAAGAACATATACAGACAGTCGTAAGCAGCTTATATCTATGTTGCAGAGAGCATTCTAATAATAGGAATAGCTTTGAATAGAAAGATATTTAGACTATACCTAACTTAAACTTAATAGGATTTTTTGTACCTAAGTTAGTTAAAAATAATAATATAATTAGTTTAATGCTTAAAATAGACATTCTTTTTTGTGATTTTAAAATGACTGCTTAATCAGCTCACAATTTTGGTATATTTTTAATTGTACAAACAAATTCTATCACAAAAACACTTTGAATAAACAAAGAGCCATCTTTATATGAATATGTACTATCTATAGCTGCCTAAAATCTTGCCATGAAAACTTGGAATATAAATTAATCAGTTTTTTTTTGTAACTTTATTGAAAAAATTTGTTAATTAAATGGAAAATTCTTCAAATTTTTCTTCTTCAGTAATTATTTTCAGAAAAATATTTATGAATTTAACCTTTATTTAAATCATAAAATAAAGACAAATTTGTAAATATTTTTTTTTTCTTTGAAAAACATTATGGATTGCATTTCATTTCCTTTATCCCATCTCAAAATCATCCATGAAAAACCGAATTCTTTACCCCTTCCTGTTAATAACAAACTACAATATCTACTATTATTATACCACACTCGATTATATTAGCAATAGTAATTATCCATTAGACAAAACTGATTGATTGCTATTTGAAATCTATCAAACTTTGTCTGGAATAACTTGCATCAGTTTCATATTTTGGATATTTTTCGAGATTAGTGTCTAGCACATTTGAATATGGAGAAAAGTTACAAAAATTTATGTTTGGAGAGAGAGGGAATTTATTTGAAAAAAAATCTAATAAATGTTTTTAAATCTTTGAGAAATTTCATCTTGTGTTACATAAATTTGATATCCGCTTAAAAACTATTTGCTGAGAGTTGAAAGTGTTCTTTTAACCTTAATTTTTTTTTATTAAAATCCTTGTTACAAAATCTACTGTTAAAGGCAGGAATTTAGAAAAAAACATGAACATAAATTAGAGCATGAACCATAACTTTTAAAAAAAAAACTTTCAAAAACAAACGTTTTAATAAACAGTGTAAAAAAAAGCTTTCAAGAACAAACCTTTTTTAAAACTGATCAAGATTTTGATTTAGTTTTCCCAATTCCATTTGTTTTTTTATTTAATTCTGCTAAGTTAATTTCTGTTTAATTTCTTTTCTCTTTTTTTTTTCTTTTTTTTTTAGCTTTTATTTAATACTTTTTAATATATTTTGAATTTTTCAAAGTGAACAATGCACTAATAAGTTAAAATCAGCATGAATTATAGATTTAGACAAAATTGTTTCATTAATTTGTAAATATTTAGTATTTTGGTCCTTTTATAGTAGCAAACAAAATAACATAGGTACATTAAACATTTGCAAAATAAATAGGTCAACTTCAATTTACTATCCATTATATAAACTTCCCAATTTATTTTATGCTTAACTTAATTATATTATTTTAATGTATCTTTAACTTATATTTTAGATTCTTTTTTTAAATAAAATTATGCAATAATTTTAAAGAATGTGGTATTTTAGATAAGTTTGAATTTATGTGGTTGATTTTATACCATTTAGTATTTTACTTACTAATAAATATAAAAAAATTACTGTTTACAAAAATGACTGGTAATTTAGGCTTAAAAGGAAATTCCATTTCAAGCTTTTTGAAATATTCTTGCCAGCACACTTTTTTTTTTCCCTTTAAAAAAATAATAGTCCTTTTGCAGTTATAATAGAAGATAAACACTTGACTGACAATAATAACAGTTCAAAGAATAAAAAATGTCTGAATAATGTTGAATGTTCAACAACAAGTAAACAGAACAAGTTTTACTCAGATGTTTCTGTGGAATTCTGCTTTTTTCTGTCTAATTTCCATCATAAATCTTAATGTAAATATGCATAATTCTTAATGAATAATTTTTAATTAACGTAATTATGTTAAAATTTGATATGCTGAGTTGCGGGGTGTTTTTGCACTAGGTAATAGAAATATTTATTATAACTGTTTTGTCATTTCTAAGATCTTACCTATTGATTCATTGTTGCAAAGTTTTTGGAAATGCAATCATCTTACGAAGAAAAAAAAATATCGATTCACAATTTTACATCGTCAAAAGTGAAATTTTTAAATCAAATTTCAAAATAAATTCATGATGATTAATTTTATGGTTAAAATATTATTTTCGGCAAATGAAGTAATAAATATTGCAGGGTTGAGTTTTGGACTCGGATACCTGCTGAAGTCAAATAAGAGTATTGAATAGCAAAATTTAAATGGTTACTTTAGTTAGATTCATTTTAGAAGATGAACCTTTGTCTAAAGATGGGTTCCACAACCTAAAATTCCTTAGTAAACATACCCTTTTTTTTCTCATTCTTTTACACTTCTCGACGCTGCTAAAATAAACAAACTTAGTAAATTAAAACTTATTACTGGGTTTGAGTATAGCACAAGATGACCAAATTTCTCAACCTTGACTTGACGACAAATCAAGGAAGCATCCTCAAAAAATTTTATGATTAGAGGACATCTATATATTTATGAAAAATATTTATTTATACAATAAAACTTGTGTAAGATGACCACTTATGGTGCATTAAATTTTAAATATGATAGAGTTGAAACATTAGTACTTTATGTACGTCACACTAGAGCTGCACAATGGGCTATTGGCGAAGGTCTGGAAAACAATCAGGAGGATCATTCGAAGATATGCCTTCACAACTTTGATCCTCTGCAAAGAAAGTTTCTTTGTTTTGGTAGCCTAATGCCCTATGTGCGAAGTCGATCACTTTCCGGTGGAGCAGTTTAATGGATACTAATACCCTCGATTCCTTCGCTGGCTGATCAAAGTAGTCGTTTACATGCTCAATGACCGCAGGCAGTGCTGCTTAAATTCGGTGATCTACTGGAAACAGTGTCTTACGATTATGGATCATTAACCATATTAGATTGTTTTTCAAAGATTTAATTGAATGGAAAAGATTCAATAGTGGAAAATTAAATCATTTACAAAAATAAGTGCTGAGAATTTTACTCTTTGATAAACTACACATTTTCCAAGTAAGCAAACCTTTATTGTTTTCATTTGCGCATACATCACCACTCCAGAAAAGACGTTCTGGTTGCTCTGTTATAGAGTTACATAATTTTTTAATGTAATAATTTCGTTCGCCACATGATCAGTCCATTGCTGGACTAAATAAATTATCGAAAGTAAAAAAAATTAATGTTTTTCGGATGAAATCAAAATTACCCAGATTCTTTAAGTTATAACTTAAAGAATCTGGGTAATTTTATTATGCATATATATATGCATAATAAGTATCTAATTATTTTAAGTAGTAGTAGTAGTTCATTTACGTCGCACTGACGTCGCCAATATATTGGCGACGGTCTGGGAAACATCCCTGAGGATGATCCGAAGACATGCCATCACAACTTTGATCCTCTGCAGAGGGGATGGCACCCCCGCTTCGGGGTAGCCCGACGACCTGCACGCGAAGTCGAGCACTTTACGGTAGAGCAGTCTAACGAGGACCAATACCGCACACCCTCGGTCCCTACGCAGACTGATCCAAGTGGCCGCACACCGACAGCAGTCAGTGATGCTTGACTTCGGTGATCTGCTGGGAATCTTAACGATCAGTCCACTGCGGGACCTAATTATCTTAAAGATAATCACTTTATATATGCAGGCAGATTGTTTTTAATCTCCTTCAAAATAAAACCATAGCAACTTGCCTATCACGTCAACCATGGATTTATAATGTTTTCTTCGTAGCCTGGCTGGTAGGGCGCTTTGCCCATGTCCAAGAGTTCGTGGGTTCGATCTCAGCAGGCCGAAGTCTCCCCGTGTAGTAAATGGTGACTTCTGCTCGTTGAATCTCTCAAGTCGCAAGGTCCTCCATGTTCCCATAGCAAATCAATACCTCTGGGGGTACTGATCCAGGAATTTCCTTGTCTTCTGGATTGGTTCAAAATTACAAGGCTACGGAGTTGAACATTAGCATAGTAGTCGTAACATATATCATAGTAGTCGTGACATATATATAGTAGTCGTAACCCAAAATTGGATCGACTTTTTAATGACGGATATAAAAAAAAATAATAAAATTTTAAAAAATCCCGTGGGCAGTGGTCGGAAAAACTACAATATTTTCGTAGTTTACTGCTACTACTTTGTCATAAATGTAGCTAATTAAAACTACATTTTTTTAAATATGGTGACTACAAATTACTCTTGAGTTGTAGTACCCAAGTAGCACAGAAACATCGATCTATACCGTGGCCGTTCCTATCAATATTTTGAAAGCGGAGGAATATAGATACTGTGAGCAAGTTATTGAATGAATTCCGTCAATGAAACTTTAAAAGTATNCAAAATGGTTTTGAATCAGAAATTAACTGACATTAAATATAAGTGAATAGTTATTTATTCATGTTTACACGAGATAGTTATTCCAAAACATTTTTTTTCGAGTTTGTTCATTTAATCTTGAACTTTTTATGCCTTTCTCGTCAGCGAACATTTAATTTCAGAAATGTGAAATTATCAAATACTTGCAATTCTTTAAATGTTTAATGCGTTTTTATTTCCTCTAAAAAAATTCAGTGCATCCAAATTACATTCCCTTCCATTAAAATAACATCGTTTCACGAGTGTGCATTCGCATGTGAAAGTGTGACCAAAGTAATTAATTATCTATTTTTCGTAATGGCTTGTTTAAATATTAGTTATGGATGGTTAACTGAAAGTAAACAATAACAAATTTCCAAAAATGAATAAATTTAGAAAACTGGTGAATCTCCCCGTTTATGGTATGCTTACGAAGTGATGTGTTTTAATTTATGCGTAATTTTACCATTCTTAAGAGTTCCCTGTAATTTATAAATTTTAACTGGTTGTGAGACTAAAACAAATTTAATAAAATTGATATCAAAACATAAATGAAGTGTAAGGTTTGCCATGTTTTGAGTGTTATCCCTTATTTGGCTGTAGTTGTGTAAAATATTAACGTTTGTAATTTTTTGGGTTGCAACATAGCATGTTTGCGAATCCTTCCGAATTAATTTATTGTTTGCTTATTGTGATTTAAATTGGAAGAACGAAGAACTCGTTACATTGTAAACACTACAAGTTTAATAATATTAGATAGCTTGCTTTTGCAAGTTTAGGCGTAAAGATTAATCGGAAGGACAACGAATTTTAACCCCTAGTGCCTTATGTGCTCAACTTTACACGGTCAACCATGCATTTTAAATACGTAATTTCTGTTAACGCTCAAAGTCACAAGGTCATTTTCGTGGCATCTATTGACGGAATCAAATTCTAAAAATTAGCTGCGTTAGAACCGCGTTTCTTTTCTAAACTAACACTAAAAGTAATTGCTAGAAATCACTATAAACTACTGTTTTTTTTATCTTTGCATTGCACTATTCACTACGTTACAATTTTTAAAAAAGTAGTACACTGCACTACAAACTACAAAAAAAGTAGCGACTACAGTACAGTTTCACTACTTGTAGTGCGTGGTGCGCTACTTCCGACCTCTGCCCGTGGTGAGTTTACAAGTCCGCAAATTATTATCACGAAATCGGTGCACTATCACAGTTGAATAATGATTATGAAAATTTTTTTAAATCTCTAACGACAGCTTTAAATATTTGACTAACTTTTGCTCTTTTACAAAAACGTAAGGAAATAATAAACTTTTTTTGAAAGTCATAGAAAAACACCAGACCATTTTTAGTATGACGTCATTCCGTAAAGCATCTATTTTATTAAACACAACTAAATAGTTTTTTTCGAAATTTCGAAGATTTGAATCTGGAAATCATACTGCAAATACCGCTCGCAGCGACATCTACTGGTAAATTTTGTCAATTTTCAAGATATTGACGAGAGTAGTTAAGTTAAAAAATGAAAGATAAAATAAATATTATTAAAAATTGATGTTTATGTGTTTTATTTTTTTCACAAATCAGTTAACTAACAAGAAATATTATTTTATTTAAAATATTTTGATTCCTACGTCTGGTTTTATGGATAATTTAAAAGGTAAGTCTTGAATTCCTGAATTTTTTAACGTCTTATGAAGTATATAGACGTATCGATCGACTTTCTCGACTATGCCAACTCTGTGCTAATGGCGTCACTTACTTTTCTTATCTACTTAAATTTTATTATAGTAATATAAATTTGTGATAGATAGTTAATTTGCATTCTTCCGATTTCATATTTAGTTATAGTATTTCATGAGCTACTCTGATTTCTACTAAAGTGGGGTGGAATGCTCCACTTCACAAAGGTCAACATTTCAAACATTTTTGATTATAAATTGATTTAATTAGAAATTAACGAGTGAATAAAGCTCCCCATTTCTTCATTATCATTTATATTCATTTATAATGTGCTTTCTTGTATTCGTTTTTTAAAATATTGGGCAGAAATACGGTGCTGCAGTTACATTCGCCACATCTGTCAAAGTATTTTAATAAACACGAACAATAAAAATTTCAGTTATAGTTATGTAATGATCTTTTTATGGTTATGTAACACATTCCTATTGAACAATTAATTTTTCAATGTCTATTTGACAGTCATGTATGCGTTATATTTAGTTGGTAATTAGACTTGAATGATTTGATTTCTTTTTGCAGTGTTACCATTATGAAGACATAAATTATATTGCCTAGTCCTTGTGTTAATTGTGCCAGTGGTGAGGGATTCCTAAATACTCATTGGATTACATTTGATCTCTTGGAATCCCTAATCTGGATTGTGATAAACTATGAAAATGGTTTTATCTCAACGGCAAAGGGATGAGCTGTAAGTACTCCTAAAGTTTATCTTTACATTTAGTTTTATCACATGTTATAACTGTGAGTTAAAAGGACTTGTACCTTTTTAATTTTCAGTACATAAAGTATGAAGATTTTAGTTGTGCTAAGAGCAATGAATATTATTTGCAATTGTATTTCAGTTTACCAGTTTCATTGGGTCATAATTTCTATTCCTATCTATGTAAATAGCATGCATTGTTTATGTAAAATTGAAATGTAAGTCCTAATTTTTATCCAAAATGATTACAAGTGTTATAATGGTAATGGGGTACCATATGTGGTGATTGTTGCGTTACAGAAATATGCTTTTACCAGATCTCTTTAGTTACAATGCAAAAAGATGAAAATGTACATTATTCATCTTGCTTAAATATCAAAACAATGATAGTTTTTGAGTCTTTATTATTATCATTAACTGCAGGCGAAGAAAAATACATTTTTGATAATTTAAATGGAAGTTATGTTTTAAGTTCTGAATTAGATGAATTCAAAACAAATTTCTACATGAAGTAAAACAAGGAGAATAAAGGTACAAAAATGAACGCTATTATGTCTTTTTCTGTACCTTTATTTTTGTTCTATTCACATTGTTTTTCCATATCCATACAATACATAATGTAAATAAAGAATTAAAATATCTTCTTTTTTATATCTTGAGGTAAATTCCCAAAATTCAGAAATATCTGGTGTTATTTATGAATTAAATAAAATTTCCATGGTTATGTTTTTCTTTTGAGAATAATAGAAATAAAGGCATGACTAAGAATTTTCTAATATTGTCAATAGTTAATTTGTAAATTATGTAGAAAAAAAAAAACTTTATTAAGCATGTAAATGATTATTGAACTTGTTTTATTGAAATTATTTAGAAAAGAAACTTAATTAAGCATGTAAATTATTATTGAATTTGTTTTTTCTTTTCTTTCTTTCTTGTGTGAGTATGACCTTAACCACCATAAATAAGTATTTTATTAATTGCCAATCACCTTATGTGATTTTAAAACTAACCACTAGGTTAAGAATTATATTCAATTTAAACATTCTATTGACAACTTAACTCTGTAAATCCTTGAATTTTTTTTATAATTGTTCTTTATGAGATGTTTTTATATTAATCAATCATAAATCCCCAGGTAATTTAACTTAAATATCTATTTAATGAGAAGTTTTGTGCTGTAAATTTAATTGAAAATTTGGAATAATAAGTGTTATAAATGGATTAGAATAATCAATATTTTATTTAAAATAGAAAACAGAGCATTAATAAACTTAATTCAGTTATAAGTATAGATAATAATTTTAAACAATTCCTCATTATTCATGGCATTTTAAGAAGTTAAAATTTTAAACTTTTATTTTGAAGCTTTTAATGTCTTTTACTCATAGTTATAAAATAATTCATCGAAATAAAAATTTTGTACAAATATTGCTAGATTTTAAAAATGCATTTCTTTTTAAGAAAATAGGATAAATGCAGAGAAGACTAGGTAAACAAAAATCACCTGATGTAAATAAAAATTTTAAACTAATGTTTTTTTTTTTTTTTTTTTTTTTTTTTTTTTTTTTTTTTTTTTTTTTTTTTNGAGATGTTTTTATATTAATCAATCATAAATCCCCAGGTAATTTAACTTAAATATCTATTTAATGAGAAGTTTTGTGCTGTAAATTTAATTGAAAATTTGGAATAATAAGTGTTATAAATGGATTAGAATAATCAATATTTTATTTAAAATAGAAAACAGAGCATTAATAAACTTAATTCAGTTATAAGTATAGATAATAATTTTAAACAATTCCTCATTATTCATGGCATTTTAAGAAGTTAAAATTTTAAACTTTTATTTTGAAGCTTTTAATATCTTTTACTCATAGTTATTAAATAATTGATTGAAATAAAAATTTCTTAAAAATATTGCTAGATTTTAAAAATGCATTTATTTTTAAGAAAATAGGATAAATGCAGAGAAGACTAGGTAAACAAAAAATCACCTGCTGTAAATAAAAATTTTAAACTAATGTTTTTTTTTAAAAAAAACAACAACACATAAATAAATTAATTTTGAATACAAATAGTTATGTGTACCTATAGTAATTTTTTTTAAAATTGGATAAAAATTGTTTTTAAAGAAATTGTTTTTAAGATTAAAATTGTTGTTTAAAATTAAAAACTATATTTTAATACTTAAATTTAATTCATACAGTTAGTATGAATTAACATATTTATATTTTGTATTGTTAAAATTTAAATTAATTCTCTGTAGCCATTTTTGGTTTTCTTTGATTTCACCCAGTTTTTCACATTGTCTGGAGGAAGAAAAAAAATAGGCTTTTGCATTAAAAAACCAAAATCTGAGTTCAAATTACTACAATTTAATGACTACATAATATATAAATATGAAATTATATATCTAAATATGAAATACAATATATTTATGAAACTGTTAAACCTTTGTGTTTTTTTTATAATGTAATGTAGTATTTTAAGTTGTAGCAAGTTTATTTGTTTAACTTACAGGTATTTATAATAATCTCTGAACTAGTAGTAAAACAAATCACAGTTATATGATTTAAAAATTATTAGAAACTATAATTATCCTGATTTAGGGTATTTATCCAGGGTAAAGGTAAATATCCATTTATAAATCACCTGCTCACTAGGTATTTACTTGACCCACATCTATTATGCATAAAATATATCATGATTTTAAATTTCTAATTATTTAATTTAGCTAAGAAAAACAACAAAATAATCTTTTTGGTTCATCATTTATGTTTCATGAGAAATAATTATTCTATTTTTAAGATAACTTTATTGTTAATATACTAATTAAGGTGACAAAGCATATAGTTAAATTCCATCAATGACAAAATCAATTAAATGTATAAAAAGAAAGTATTTTCCTTTAAAATATTGTGCTAACAGGAAATGAATAAATACTGAAGTAAACTAATTGTGATTATTATTAGCGTCAAAATTTATTAGTGGAATACTATTTCATGTTAATATATAGATAATACGTATTATGTTTCACAAAATTTTAGGTTACTAAATTGATATTTTGCTAAAAACTATTTCGCTTAATATTTGATTAACATTAAAAGGCTTACAAAACTTAACTTTCTTTTCCATTTTAACTGTTGAGTGCAAACATTCTCATATAGATTATACTCTTATTGTTTGTTTGTTTTTTCTTTTCTTTTTTTGATCAACATTACATTACATAGTCGGGAAGATTTTGTATGAAATATTTCAGAAACTTGATAAGTTATTGAAAGTGAAGTTATCAAGAAGTTTCTTCAAATTAGATTATTCATTATTTGTCTTGTTAAAAGATCAACCAGTCTGATTAATTTTTTTTTAAACTTTGAAATAACTTACCAAAAAAAAATTAAAAATGTAATAGAAATTTTAAATAACCTTTTTTATCTATGTTTCTTTATACAGTTGAGGCAAATTGATACTAAAAAATGTATGCAAATTTGTAATTATAAATTTTATTTTCAAACTTGAAAACCAATTGAGAGAAATTTTTTTTTTTTAACAAGAATTGTGAGGTTCACAACCGTGAGTCTTAAAACTAAGTACAGATAACTAAATAATACTGAACTTTTAAGTTTATCGAATAAAATAATAATTTTAATTGTGCCATGCTGCTTTAAAGGACAGGAAGAAATGAACTTTTATAAAAAATGATTGATAAATTATAATTTTTTATTATTTTGACTTAATATTTGAGTCATCCTTATATTTTGTCATATATTTATCTTTTTATTAATATTTAATCTTAGTCTTTTTATTAATATATGTTATCTTCAAATATAAGTAAAAAAAAGTTCTGAATTTTTAACTCTGGTGTATTAAAATGTCCTCGTAATGAATCGCTGTAGAATGAAGTTTAAAACCAAAACCAGGGGTCTGTCTAGGTTTTTCTGAAAGGTACCTATTTTGTGAAAATTTAGACATAATTTGTGAAAAATTAAAAATTATATTACAAAATCAATACAAAAACATGGTAAAAATATAGATTTATCGTTTCTTAAGGGATACAAAAATAAAATTTTTTCCTAAAGTTGAATTTGTGAAACTACCGTTTCATCTAAAATTGAATTTGTGAAGGTACCGCTAAACGCTAGTAAATTCGGCCTGGACAGACCCTTGAAAACTATTGAGCCACTTTAGTTCAAAAACTTCAATGCTTATATCCAGCTATGCATAATTAGTACAAATGCCATTTGTGGAAAATGTGTTGCCTAATGTTACTCATTATTAAAATGCAAATAAATAACTAAAATAAAAGACTGGTCAAGAATTCCCCTGTTTTACCTTGACATCAATTTTAGGTAATTAGGATACTACTATAGAAAATTTGGTACATCAATAACTTGTTTTATATCTTCAAAAAACTTCTGAATTAAAAAAAAAGTATGCTAGTATACTATAATAATCAATTTAGAGTTTTATGTAAATTCAAGCACTTTGAAAAAAAAAACCCAGTTATTTTCGAACAAATGCCATCAAAATTAGTTGGCAGTGAGTAATATGAAATTATTTACCAGAGTAAATAAATTGCTTTGCAGAAAGTTTTTTAATTTAAATTTTTTGTTCAGAGAAAGTTTTTAATTTTTTCTGAGTCTGCTTTCATCCTATTATTCAGCACTCACTAATATGACCGAAAGGATTAAAATAAAATCGGAAAAGTATTGCAAAGTATTTTCAATTTTTGTGGTTATTAATCTTGTTTAAGGTTTGTATTTTTTAGCCGGAGGGCATATGGATTTTTAAGTGGTCAGATGTAGCATGCTATAAGTTGCGAAACTACTGTGGTCACTACTTTTTTTTCATAGTGTGTAGTGTAGTACGCTACTTTCTAATAAAAGTAGTGTAGTGAATAGTTCAATTAAAAAAAAAGTAGCTAGTAGTGATTCCTGACAGATACTTTTCATATTAGTTTAAAAAGGAAACAGGGTTGAAACACAATTTTTCTAATCTGATTGGTGCAAGTCTCACATAGCTCCATCAATGGACACAAGCACAACACCCTTATTGCCGAGCGTAAATAAAAATAATATCTGGTACTCAAGAGCAGCAAGATTTTTTTCCTTAAAGGTCTTATTTCATTGTGGTCAAAAAGTATGAAAACAGTAATTTTTTAGTCACATGTAAGCTGCAAAACAAAAAGCTGACAGTTTCATAGTCTCTAATTTGAATTGCCATAGCTCCAAAGGCGAATTAAATTATGCACAATAACATTCACGTCTAATGTAAATATATCTCCATACACTAAAGAAAGAAAAAAATGAATTAAAAAAAATCAATCTGAATAACTTCTGATCTAATTTATACTAATGAAAATTTGAACCGAATCGATCAAATTGTTCCAGAATTTTATAGAAGGTGTATGTTTAAAATTCGATTTCTCAGGAACTATTCGACTGATTTCATTCTTACTTGATATATTGTTTGCACTAATTAACCTTCCAAGCTTTGAGTCACTGGGTAAAATTGTATGAAAATTTGCCTACTCTTCACTATTCTCCCATTGAATATCATGGGGGAAACCAATTTTTTTGATGTAGAAAGCTTGCTGGGACTAACACTCACAGGGTTAATTTACATATATGAGGTCAACCCCTTGAATCATTAACATTGACTTCTAGTACGTAAAGATCCGATCATTAGATCAAAAGTTATTCAGGGTGATTCATTTCTTTTTGTTCTGTACAAAATTCTAATTTAGTAAAGTACTGGAACGTTTTGCATTTCTTCATAGGGGATAAGCTCGCCGAAGCATTTGTCCCATCTACGAATCTTCAAAAAATGTATTGAAGAAATTCAAACTTCTGAATAAATTAGAAAATATCTTTGTTCAAAATCTGATCTGTGACGAGTATACTCCAACATATTCCCAATAGATCCCTAATCAAGACAGATTTGATTTTGTGACAAGTTTTAATTGTATTTTATTAATTGTATTTTATTTTGGAAAGGAAAAAACTTTGAACCAGGGGAGAAAAAAACTCACTATTGAAAATAAAACAAAAAATTATGTATTTATATATTTTTTTAAAAAATGTTTAAAAAGTAGGGGGTATGTTTATTTTATAGTTTGGAAATAAGATATTTATTTAAAAAAGTTTTCCGGCAATTTTTTTTTTTTTTTACTATCAGGATTATTATGACTGTTATAGTTTCTTTTACCATTTTGGATAAATAATCTAATCAATTGCTGATTTCAGTTGTTGGAAATAACTGGTTGCCTTATAAATTTTATTATTACATAGATTGATCCGATTAAATCGTATTTGTTCAGATCTTTTAACCTGGTCCCGAAAATGTTCTGATTTTTCGGGTATTCAAGGCTTTTTCACTATACTTTATATGTACTGATTTTCTTTGAACCCAGGACGGGTGTAGAAGTAAAAGCGGGGCATGTGATTTCGTAGCGAATATCGCCGTATTCCGCTTATCTCACGACTAATAGTTCGCAGACTTCAGCGAATCAAAAATTTAAACTCTACGAAATTGAAACTTTTGCTAAATCCCGTTAACGAGACGTTTACATACAAGATGATTGATGATTCTTCCGCCAATTTGATTCTTTTGGTTTGGCGGATTTTCACTGTTTTCAATATTTGGAACTGCGCTGGATTATACTAATATCGCTATTCTAATATCCTAAATAGATTTTCGTATTCACCTATTTAAAAGTAGCTATTATTTATGCGGTTTAAAAAATCAATATCGTAATTTGTATTTTCGTATTTTCAAAATCCAATATCGCGATTAATTTTCGCTTTCCAATGAGGTGAACCGGGTTCGAATCCCAGTGGTGTCTGGTTGATTAAGAGAGTGGAGACACATAGTTGAAAACATTTGCTCGATTCCAGTTAGTTACTAGTAAGATCCTGTAGGTGAAGTTAAAGCTAAAAGAATAAAGGGGAAAAACCGAGTTTCTGAGTGTTTTTTTTTTTTTTTTTTTTTNTTTTTTTTTTTTGTTAAAAAAACCCTTTTCTTTTTAGTTATCAGTTATGTATTTCTGAAGATTTATTAATTTGTTACAGTTTTAAAATTTTTAACGGCTATACTTAAGTACTATTTGACCTAGAGAACTAAATGTTGTATCATTTTGTTCCGTTTTTAATTGCATTTTAAAAATCTATATATAACATGCCTAAGCTATTTCTATATTAAAAAAAATATTAAAAGTTAAATTTAATATTCTGAAAAAATATATTTCATTTACTTCCTTTTCAACAAGATTTGTTTTTAAATTTCTTGATTGTATTTCTATAGGATCATGAAAAAGAAGAAAATATTTCTTAGTTTAACATAGGCATAAATCATGTAGTAAGATAAATATGCTCCTTTTATTTTTACTAAAATTGTTCTTTAAGTAGCTCATAATTTTGGTTTTTACTTCATTCGAGATTGTTTTTTACTTCATTTCTTACTATTACACATTTCAAGGGCCATTTTTATTGTTACGTAGCCAGCCGATCTTATACATAAGTGGTTAAAATTAAAGATTACGTTCAAGATGCAAGTCCCAAAATGATAATTAAATAATCAGTTAAAATAAAAATAATTATTAAATTGATTTCGTTATATTAGAATATAAATTAAGTTACGATACAATTAAAGAAGATATCGTAACATTATCGACTATCGTTGACTCATTCCACGAGGCAGTTCAGAAATACCTCGATCTATATGTGCTAATCGCTAAGTTATTCACGGCATTTTTGTCCTCACTGGTTGATCCTTTATTGTGTCGTATTCTGTATTGATCCTTTATTGTGATCATATTCTGTATTCCACGAGGCAGTTCAGAAATACCTCGATCTATATGTGCTAATCGTTAAGTTATTCACGGCATTTGTGTCCTCTCTGGTTGATTCTTTATTGTGACGTATTCTGCATTGTTTGATTCAAGTCCTAAAACGGTAATTAAATAATCAGTTAGAATTATAAATTAATTTCGTTAAATTAAAATATAAATTATGTTACGATACAATTAAAGATGATATCGTAACTTTATCGACTATCGTTGACTCATTCCACAAGGCAGTTCAGAAATACCTCGATCTATATGTGCTAATCGCTAAGTTATTCACGGCATTTTTGTCCTCTCCGGTTGATCCTTTATTGTGTCGTATTCTGTATTGTTTGCAAACGGGAAAGAATTTTTTTCTTTCTTTCAGCATGTCCGTCCGACCTTGGCTGACGGAAGGAATTAAATAAAAAAGTATCGTTTCCTTGTTAAGAGTCCATAGCCTTTCACAAGACGAACTGAAAACGAACATGCTCAAAAGAATTCATTGCCACTAATAAGTTGGATGCATTATAATAGCGGTTGGGTCGTTTCCACTGCTGAGTGTTACTAACCTTTTCGCTTTGTTCCTAATTAAGATGTCCTCCTCGCGGCTAATGTGTTGATGACCGAGAAAATGTGAGAAGCATCCATCATTGTATAATTTTCGATTTGAGTTTGTTTTAATCTAGTTTTCTTGTGTTCAATAATTTTTGTAATATCAAATTAGCCGATTAATTTCAGGATATATTTAAGTGGTCTTAATTAATATTATTCCTGTCCCCTTCGCGGTTAGTGTGTTGAGGAGCGGGAAAATGTGAGAAGTGTCGTTGTATAATTTTCGAATGATTCTACTTGCGTTCGCTTTATTTTGCGAACTAGTTTTCTTAAGTTCAATGATTTTTGTACCATAAAATTCGAAGTTGATTTTAATATTTTTGTAGGTACATATAGTGACGCAGTTCCTCCATCTATAAAGTGATTTTTGGGCGCGTTTTTAGTGTCAGCAAGTTTTAGGTAGGTAAATGTAACAAAATAAAAATTCTAGCACTTTTTTTTCTAAGTGGATTGAGAAAGAACTTAATTTAGTCGCACATTAAACAATAAAATGTTGGGGAATCTTCGATGATGACAATTATGATTGGGTGATTACAATGAATTCGGTGATGATGTAACAATTTATTACGAGGCGGAAATGAACAGTACTACGATTTTCTTTTTAGATGTGACAATAACTGGAATTTTTTCTTTTTTTTTTTTTAGTCCACTCTAAAAACATAATTTTTTCAAAAGAATTATTTCATTATTTTCTTTTTTCGTTTCTTAGTTGGCAATTTTATGTAATAGATTCCGATCATGCAGATCAGCAAATAGATTAACACTAGTATTGCTATTCAGCACAGAGCTCCAGTTAAAATTTGAGTCTTCTAGCTATTCGGAATGTTGATTTCAGCTCTTAATCGGTCAGAAAATTATAGAAACTTGCATTGTTGTCTAGTTCACATACCCCTATATCCACTGGTCCCCTCTTTTTACAATCCGTTTATGTCAATCTTAGTTTTAAAATGTATCAAATTGCTCAACAGTGCTCAAAATACCTGACGACCCTGAATAACTTTTGATCTAATGATCGGATTTTCACATTCTAGGACTCAATTTTAATGGTTCAAAGGGGTGACCTCGAATATGCTAATTAATTAGTGAAGGCGATAATATAAGTTACGAAAACAGATACAAAAACGTACTCTCTTCGAATGAGCATACCACTTTTTCGACGGATTCAGATTTCTGACCCTCAAAAATATGGAGTAGCCGCAATCTGGGAAATTTCCTAATAGTTTGGCCAGGAACTTTGGACCGCTCTTTAATTTCACTGTTTGTATATTTCACTACATTTCGAGAAATTTTTGCACGCGATTATAAATTTTTTTTTTTATCCTAAGATAATTTCATACAAAATATGACTTTTAGTAAATATTTATTATTTTTGTTAATAATAGTCGAGATATGTAAGTTTTTGCATCATCTTAAAGAATACTTTAAATGGCAAAATCGGTGTTCCTCAGAAATCGAATTTCGAAAAGGTCGGTACTTTTAAAGTTCGATTTCTGAGGAACTATTCGGCTGATTTTACTCAAATTTATATTTGATAATATATTTTTATATTTGACAACCTATATTTTGGGGAGTTAGAAATCATAATCCGTCAAAAAAATAGATTTGTTTATTCAGAAAAAGTAGGTTTTTGTGTCTGATTTCGTAATTTAAAATGCCGTCTGCTCTCATTAATTAGCATATTTAGACCCCTTGAACCTTTAAAATTGAGTGCTAGAACGTGAAGATCTGATCATTAGATCATAAGTTATTCAGTGTGGTCCGTTTCTTATTTTGAGCACTGTACATTAGAAAATTTAGAATATTCCTCACAGCCTTGGGTTTTTTCCTATTTAGAGAAAATTAAAATTATTAAGATTATTTGCAATTCATCTAATATTTATGGTTTAATTAAACTTCATTAGAAAAGAGGTAGATTTAATGAATTATTAAAGTTTTCCGTAAATAAAATTTTCACAAAATTTAAGGAAAAAGAAAGTTAGCTCTACTGCCTTTTCATTTTGGAAAGAAAGAAAAAAGTCTCGTATGAAACTGTTCATAAAAAAAAGTTGTTGAATCTGATCATTTAAATTCTTTTCTTCCTCTTATAATCTGGTGTCGTCTTTTCTGTACTATTTGTTATGTTTATAATTTTGATTCCTAAAACTTGTTTTGATGCCTTGGAAAGTTGTTTTTGATATCGAAGTATTCCGTCTTTGTTTAATGCTTTGCAAATCTATTTTTGATCGATTGCGATGCGACTAACCTCGTGATTTCTAAAAATAGGATAGTGGTTGATTTTGTAACTTTAATAGGTTTTGAATGTTAAACACGCGCATGAAGGTTAGTTCCCCCCCACCCTAATTATTAAATGAATTATATTTATATAATGATTGTTCTCTAAAATTATTGAATAAATCTTTACCATTAATACAAAAATTATTTGTTCAATTGTTTCTTGTTTGTTCTTCGGTTACTTTTCCACTTTCTTAATAGATTTAAATTTTTGTTCGATTCAGTCGTTCGATCAGTGAGTGATGTTTATTTTGTCATCGAAACTAATATTTTAAGTACTTTGATAGAACGACTTCAAATTTCCTATTGATAGGGAATTTGTTCTAATATATTCTGTTGTTTTTAAATACAAGTGTACAAAGCAGTTTAGTTTGTTTATCTCGGCTGAGTCACGTGTTACTTTACTGCTATATATATATATTTATATNTTTTTTTTTTTTTTTTTTTTTTTTTTTTTTTTTTTGAAACGACTATGAGAATTACAAGACAGTTTAAAACTTGAGTGTAATCTATTTTTTTTTTTTAAATTTATTTATAGAAAACGTAAGTTGCAATCGATATTTCTATGGCGGCAATGGTAAATGAATGGCTCTTTTGCGGAATTGATTAATTCCTTAAAACAAATATAAATAATATTTGAATAAATAAATAAACACATCTGAAATAAATCGTTTATTATTCAAAGGCTTAAATACATTGTAACATTTTATGAAAATTCGATCAATAGTCAGAAAGTAGAGCTCATCGAAAGTAATCAGTTTGAAACTTTATCATAAAATTATTTCATTATTTTCTGTCTATTATTATTAATTATTTGTTTTATTTATTTTTATCAGGAAATTTTATTTATTTTTTTGTTATCCATGATATTTGTTACAACTATTTGATATAAACTCAATTGTTCAGAAATATGATTTTGAGAATATAGTAAGGATAATATTATTTCTTATTCATGTTTATGTAATAAAAATCACAAAATGGGCGTCTGCTTTCGAGCTCTCGAAACTCGTCGACTAATTTGCATAGATTTGAAGCGGGTGAAATTTTTAATCAAGTAATATGCTCGGTTTATTTTTTCCCAATCTTTTTTCCGGTTGCTTTTAATCCGGACTTTTCTTCCGGTTCCCCTTTTCCAGCTCTATTTTAACGCCTACCGTTTTTTTTCTCCATGTATCATTACTTTGTTTTGAACCAAAATATTTGTTCCTATGAGCATCAGTCCTATGGTTCGTGATCATAAAATCGCTGTTTATCTGTTATAAGAGATTTTAAATTCCTTTGTCTCATAAAATCACCATTGAGAACAAAAATATATCACGTAGTTTCCTGAAAAAAATTACTATAAATGGAATTTTTAAATTTCAAAAACTCCGTGACACTAAGTTTGCATCGACACTGAATATTCTAGCAAAAATTCTGAAATTTGACTCGAGCGTTCAGGGTTGTCAGCTTTCTACTTTTTTGGGGAAAATTTCTTCTAGTGATAGCTAAGATTATGTTTTAATGTATTAATCTTTGTTTTGTAAATTTTATTTAAAGTTAGTTTTCACACCGCTACACGTAAATGATTCAAAAGATTACATAATGAACGTAAATGATTTTTTAAATCGCCAATTTGGCGACATTTTCCCACCTAGATAAAAATTAGCCAAATCAATTCCTCGTTCCTATTTTTTGTAAGTTTTTGAGATTTTAATGATTATATATATTTTTATTATTAATGATTTTTTTTAAGGGCGCATTGGTATAAGTTTTTACATATTAAAAATTGGACCACAGACGCTTTTAATTTTTTCAAAAATGTGGCTCCATATTGAATTTTTGCGCCATTTTCAGGATAAGGATAGAGGGTGCTGGCTTAAGATAGGCTAAACTTGACCTAACAATCATGAGTAACTGTTGCAAACTCACATCAAATATGAAAATAGCATATTATTCGCCCAAAAAAGCATTTCATACAACTACAGAGCCTTAAAATGTTGGCAAAATTACCTGAAATTCCAAAGAGTTTTGTTTTTAATTGTCTATTACTCATAAATTATTTTGTAGTCCTTGAGAGCTGTGTATATTTCATCAATGTACTGTGGCTTAATAAATTGCAATAAAAAAATAACAAAAAACCGTTGTTTCCAACCGAATGGTATTAACGATTGCTCCTATCTTAATCCACAAATCCCTCGCAAGGCAGTCAAGCGCTGAACAATTTAAATAAAACAAATAGGCTGAGAATGGAGAATTATCTCTCTAATTCAAAGCTCAACTTAAATTGTTCTGGAATCGTGTTCGAAGTATATCACAAGGGAAGGGGGCAGGTAGAAGAAGAAAATCCAGTCCTCCCACACGGCTCAATTCATCTTGTACTTGTGAAAATAGCTCTTTTGTACGTGTATTGAATAATTACATCGCTGGACAGATTGATTCATGAACATTACAAATAATCGACCTACTTTACTGCCTTCCATATACAGCGGAAAGAAACCCTGCGTAATTTTCGCGGTTACAAGTTAACCGCGCTTGTGAATTGATAGTGACTCATATCACGAATACAAATTATGCTGAGTAAAAGGATTCGCGGGAACATGGAATGGGAGAAAGTTTTAACTGAGCTTCAGTTCGTTTAGAACTACTTTCCGAACGAGAAATCTGAAATCGGTGATGTGGTACTCTGAAAAATAACACAGATCTCAATTGTAATGATTATAAAAAAGATTTAATTTAAAAAATTTAAATCAGTTAGGGCATTTAAAAGGCAAAGCAAAAGTAAGGGTTATATGAAATTAGTTTTTGAAATTTTATTGCCTTGCAAAGGCAGTAAAATCTGTGTCATTATTTTTGAAAGTGGAATAAGTTCATTTGGAAAGTGACATAAGTACTAGGCTTTTTTTAGGGTTAATGTTTAAATGAGTTTATAAATTGATAAAGGTAGAACAATTTGGATAAAGTTTTTAACACTATAATTTGATTAAACATCAAAATGCAGCAATGATTATTAAAGTTGTAAAAATAAATGTATAAACGACTTAATTATCAAATGCACGCACGTTATGCAGACATTTTCAGCTTTTTTTATTTATAAATTTTTTATTGAAGCATGTTGATTATAGGGTAAATTGTGTCCTATTTATTACGAATTAAAATGCTATATACTGTTAAATAATAAAGTCGAATATAAAGCTTTTTTTAAGAAAAAATATTTGAGCTATTTATTTATATAATATTTCATCTAACATTATTTCCTTTTTTTGGGGGGGGGGGNTTTTTGGGGGGGGGGGGAGGTCACTACAACTGATATTAACTCATGCATTATCTGTACATAAATATAAAATGAAATGAAACTATATATTATTTAGATTTTCATTAAAAAAATGTATTATGTTCTGTCTGCCAGAGCAATACTATAAAAAAATTCTAGATAATTACTTTATTTATAAAATGATTACTTTATTATTGCAATATACCTGTGTAGGGTAAAAACTAAAGCGTATTCAAATAGTAAGTAACCAAATCGTGACTAATTTAATTGATTTTGAAAATCAATTAAATAAAACATACTGAAATAAGGCTCTTGTGGTATGAAAAAGTAGAAATTTTTTTATTTGATTTACGTCACTTATCGCATCCTTAAATCTCCTTTTGTAATATTGAATCTTAACATGCCACACCTTTAATCCTAATTTTGGCAGCTTTTTTATAAAAATTCAATTCACTTTCAAAAGAAAAGAAAAATAACTTTAAATTTATTTATATTTGGATAGAGCATACTTTTCTGAGTACCAGACTTATGATTATACAAATGAATTTTTGAGCGGTTCTAAGGGTATTGAGTTATTAATATTTTTTATTGATTGGTAACGAGTGGTTTTAAAGTTTGTGACAGTTACGATTTATTGTTAATTGTTTATCCGTTTTAGAATTTTTATGACTTTTTCGAGTATTTTTTTTTTTTTTAACAACACAAGAAATACGAATAAAGAAATATTATACGAGCATATAACTCTTAGATGATAACCAAGCATAATTAATATTTTTGCTTTAAATAACTTTGTTTCATTAGTACTTATTAAGAAAATAAATATTAGAAATGCTGGAAGAAATATACTTAAAAACACAGCAGTTTTAAAGCCGAAGGTATGTTATCTTTATTTTAGAAAACAAAAAATTCGTTTGTTTCTTTATTTTTTAAGTAATTTGTTATAAGTATTTTTTAAGTAAGCATTTTTTTTTTTTATTATATATAATTTGTTAAAATGTATTCAGGCAGCTTAAAATAGTATTATTTATTAATGCAGTTCAAATCAGTTTTAGAAATAATTACTGATTTTTTTTTTCCTCTAAAAAATCGATAGGGATGACATGTTTGGTATAATTCGTTAGAATTTATCCAAGCATCTCAAAATATCATTATTACAGTTTAAAATTGTAATTATTAATGTTAAAAAATGAAAAAGACAAAATCATTGGCTGATCGTGCTTGAAATTATCGGAAAATGTAATCAATGAACATAAATAAAACTCTGAATGATAGAAATTGTAAATCTAATATCTTTACTATTTAAACCCATAGCTTCCGAGTAGGTTTTTCTGTCGCATCATTGATTCCATTGTATAAAAACACAAACTCTTAGCTTTCAATCTAAGAAAATAATAACAAATTGTCCCTGATTTAAAATTCTAATCGTCCCTCAAACCAATTGTTAAAATACTATCCGATCTGTCATGGTTCATTATCTTGTATCTGATCCCCCCCCCCTCTAGCTTACAAATTCTCTGCACATATCCATAAGAAAAGCGAAAGGCTTTTCGCTGGGAAAGCAGACGATGATAATGCTGCGAGCGCTTTTACCTTGCGCTAGAAGAATGAAGCGCTCCGATTTTTTTAATTTTCTTTTTTCCGCGAACACGCTCGACCGGCCGGAGGGATCCGTGAGTCATCCTTACCTGACTATGACGTCTGCCTCTATTGATGCAGATGCGTTTTTGGGATTGTTGCATTTTTCTCTTCCCTCTCTTTATTTTAATTCTATGTTTTCATTTACAACCAGCTATTATGTGTACTAAACGCGAGTTTGGGCCATCACGCATAATGTTATTTTTTCTTCAATTTCGTTATTGCACGGTATTCGATAAATATTGTAATTAAATGTTAACTTATATTGTAAGTTTATTTTATTCTCTAACAATGTGAAACGGGAAAAAAATATCAACATAAATTGTAACTTTAATTCCAACTTAATGCTTAAAAAAGACCGGAGTTCTAATGATTAGGGGGAGAATGTTCTTAAATTGTTATACGAATTCCAGAGCGTTGATCTTTTTTTTTCTTTATGTTATTTACAGAATAGAATATGTATCACGTTTTGATAAATATAAACGATAAAATATTCATTATCGTGTTAATTTGATAAATGAAAACGATAAAACTAAATGTTAACTTTAATTCCAATTTCATCCTTAAAATGACCAGAGTGTTAATAATTAGAGGGAGATTGTTATTGAATTTTATAAGAATTTTAGATCGTTGATCATTTTTTCTGTTTGCAGAACAGAAAAAGTATCGTTATTAGTTGTTATTGCAGAAGAGTAAAGTATCTATTACTCGAAAGAGAGATCAGAGTTTAAATGCTACTCAACAAAACCAAACGACATTTTAAAATGTCTCATTTAATAAAGCTGATTTGAAACCCTAAGTGAAAGTTATGTACAATATATTTTTTATAATAATAATAAAGGAATTGAAAGATGCGTAATCCCATAATTCATCAACCCTAAAGGGAAACGGCTGGAGTGACAATTTTTTTTAAAACCTTCCTGTCTTAGAAGTGTCAAGGATTTTAAGTCGTTCACACATCTGGAGCACCCTCTTTAGAGGCATTACATAAGATCTATATATAGAGATTAGGTCTTAATTTTTTTTTGTTTCGTTTGCCTGAGACAGCGTGGTGTTAATTTTTATATTTTTCTTCCTCGAGAAATTAAATATGAGAGCTGAAAGAATTTCCTTCTTATAAACTATATCATGTGACGTGGCCAGAAACCGGTAGATTGCAAAACGGGAAGAGGAAAATAAATTATATAAGAAATGTTGTATGGAGTTAAAAAAGATTGAATAGGCGTAAAATTTATTTCTAAACACAGCATTTTGTAGATTAATCAGTATTCGAATCGCATCTTATTGATTTTGAATTAATTGTGAATTTTTTTTGAATAATTATCATCACATTAAGCGAGTGTCTCATAAAAGCAGAATAAAAAAAAAGAAGTCTTTTATTAAAAAATCTTTAATAATGTAAGACAAATATCTGGAAATAGCAGAGCTGACACAACCGCATCGTTTTTATTCAATTCGCTTTAAAAATTCGATTCGTTTTAAAAATCGTTTTTATTCAATTTTTTTTAAAAAAGCATTGAAAAGAAGAGTATGACAATTAATCATAAACTGCTATGTAATATAAACTGTAATGTAACCAGGGGTCTGCTTAGAAGAAATTTGTTTCCGTTAACGGACCCTTCACAAAATATTTTTTCATAAAAACGGACCCTTCACAAAATATTTTTTCATAAAAACGGACCCTTCACAAAATATCTTTTCATAAAAACGGACCCTTCACAAAATGATTTTTCTTTTAATTGGACCCTTCACAAATTTGTTTGTCTTCATTATTGTTTTGTTAATTGAATAAACCCTTCCCAGGAAGAAAGACAAATGTAAACAAACTAAATGTTTTCTTCTGCAGACGCTTCTTCCTTTATTCGTCCGAAAAGAATTCCTTATTATTTAACAAAACGAATCCGAAAAGAATTCCGAACGAAAAGAATTCCGAAAAGAAAAGAAAAAGATTCCTGCGTTCAGCAGTATAGGCTAAATACCAAATATTTGTATGTTGCATCACTAATTTAGTAGCTGCAATTGCTCTTTATTCTTTAAAATTTAATTTTATTAATTATAGTTTTACAGTGTTGAGCATAATCTTGTATGCCTTTACAACTTAAAAACTCCTTGAAAAAGTTTTTTTTTGTTGCAATAACGGACCCTATTTGCACAAATTCACAAAAGCGGACCCTGGTTGAAAGAATGTGACTTAACGTTTATTTTATATTCACAAATTACGAGTAATTTTTTCACAATTTTACAAAAACGGACCTTTCACAAAATGTCTGGACAAACCCCTGGTAATAGAAATACGCATTTAGTTCCGCAGTTTTTTTTTTATTTTTTATTTTTGATTTCTTTAAATATTCCAAAATAGTTGAAATAAATGCGAAAAGAACTTCATATGTTTTCATTTATTTATCATAAGGGATTATTAAAATAATACAGTGAGAACCTTATAAGTATTTAAAAAGAAACAATGTTACTTTCTTAAATCTTCTTTTTTTAAAAAGTTAACGTTTCAATGTTGTCTTTAAACTGCGGCCTCGGATATTTCAGTTTTTACAGCACTCTCGATTATTGATGAAACTATGGAATCGATTTCTTCACCTGACGGAGGTCATCCTAGTCGTTATCTGATGTGAAAACTAAAAACTCTACCTTGCTATCGAATGTGGAATGGCATTGGTAAACGTCATTAATGCTTGTCGATACTTCTATAAATGGATAGATTACTTTTTCATTTTGTTTTCATTCTTTTTTTAATCTTTTTCATTGTGTTACTTGATGTCGTTGAACAGATGGTTTCTTTTGGGTACCGTCTTTGTCTCGTAGGACGGGAATTAAAAACGATTTTCTTGTAATTTAAAAACCTGACGATAATTTCTTGCTTTTTTTTATCGTTATGGATGTTCGTGAAGTCAATCCATTTTCAGACGAAAAAAGTACTTGTTTTGCATTATGACTGGCAGTAGATATAAGTGCTGAATAAATTCCAAACAATTTTAATTTTGAAGTCTATTTCTCCTATGAAATGAAAATGTTATAAAGATCTTTTGTTTTGTGATATCGTAGAACTCTTTGTCTCTTAAGATTGGAATTAACAATTTTATGCAATCTAAAATTTTTCAATTTTTCTTCTAGTTTTTATCGCTATGGTTGTTTGTGAAAAGCGTAAGTGTAAATAAATCCCAAGTAATTTAAATTAAAATGTGCATTTCTTCTCTAGAATTTAAAAATAAATAAATAAATAAATTCGTTTTTCGACTAAAAATTTTACTTCGTAATGAAATTCATATTTTAACACTCCTTGATTTCCATTAATGTCCTAGCGGAAATAAAAATAATATTTGTATAATTTTGCAAAAACTTTGTGCCATTTGTTAGGGTACTGCCTCTTCCTTTTGGCAGGTTTTCTTAAAAGTGCAAATTTTAACAGTAAAAGAGTACTCTCTCTAAATTAACATGAAATTTGGTGTAATTACTCCTTGTATTATTTATTTTAATGGGAACTTGTGCTTGAATAGTTAATTGAAAATCTTTTATCGATGTATTTGCAATGCTTTTTAGCTGTTATTTCAGAAACCCTTATACTATATCTAATCTCAAAACTTTTAGAAAAGTTCTCATTAAGTTAATAAAAATAGTATACTTATTGTTTGATATTCTCAATTTTTATGAAATGTTTTGCTTTTTAATGACGCTCTGGAATTCCAAAATGCATATAATAATGCATATAACAACCATGAAGTTACCGCCTTGATCTCTTCTTTAATATTAAAAATGAATACAGTATTTTTATCTTTTAAAACTTGGTTAATACTCTACTGAAAATTTATAAGTACCTTTCGAAATAAACTTTTTCAATTTAAATAAAGCGTTCCGTAAAACTACTTTGCTCAGTACATCAATTTCATTTTCTAAATATTGTTTTTAACTTCTCCAAGTCATTTTGAATTTTTAAGAGCCATTTTTTTTTTCTAAGTTCGAGCAAAACTAATTGTTTTTATTTAATCAGATTGGTTATATAGTGTCTGATCGATTATTTTGTTTGCGTCGCACAAATTACCGTGCGATGTTTTTCCAAACAACTACGTCTTACATAAGAATATGCGTCGTTTTACTAAGGAGCTCAAAATAGTGACCTATATCAATTTGTTAATTTTCTAAGTCAACTTCGGTCCAATGACCGCCCCCCTTTTTTTTTTGGCGGGCTTTGTTTACAATAAAGTTGTAAAAATTTTTGATCTAATGTAAAATGAGCATATTTTTAAAATATCGTGATAAGGATATTTTAAAGCGTTTTACCATCGTAAATACTGTTTCTTACGATAAATATCGAATATGGAATAATATCGTTATTGGCAACAATGAATATTGAATACAATCTTATCCTGATTGTACTAATTTCGTGGCAAGTTTTTCTTTAAATTGATGAATAATATAAATAAATACATTTGAGGGGGGAAAAAATTGCAATATATCGCTATATTAAAATTCCAAAATAATGCAGCATTACCTTATGACAGTTTAATTAGATTTGATTTATGGAAGACTTATTGCCCTTAATGTTATGCGAAATATTTTCTTTGTCGGTCAGTAACGTATAGAAAAAAAAAGGCGGGGAGCTATGTCCCCAAGCTAAAATGGGCATGCAATCGATGAGAAAGGACACTAAAACTTTATATCGATTGCTGTTATTTTTGTTATTAAGTTACATCTTTTAACAGGGGAATAAATAAAATATGATTTTCAAATGAAATTAATGATTAAGTTTTCGATCATTAACATTTAAAAATTCTTTGCATTTTATTTATTTTAAAAAATAATAATAATAATAAAAAAAAAGGAGGAATATTACTTTGGAAATTCTAATTCAATTTTTTTTAAACTTAGTGTAATTTCCACTTACATAAACGTAACAGAAACTAATGTGAGATCAAATTTTCTTTCTTTTCTTTTCTTTCTAAAACTTAATTGGCTCTTTTTCATTACTCTTGCAGTGCTCTTTTCAGGAGCATTTATTTGGAGAGTTTGCTTGTGATATTCACTCGTTTCAGCACGCCTCTGATGGCTGTCTTTTTTTTTTTTTTTNTTTTTTTTTTTTCAATTAAATCTAGCCTAAAATAAAAGTTTAGGTATATTTAATGGAATACTGTTTACAAACTCACTAATAAAGCTATAAAGCCTCTCATTCAAGAAAAAAATATATAAATATTAACAATCAATTATAAATTTTATTTGAAATAATGTAAACACCTCGCTGATACTCAATTAATTTTTAATTTATGAAGGTAAACTTGTGCATAAAAAATTTCACTTGCCTTTTTTTTTTAAATAAAAATTAATGCTATAAATTTTCTCCCCAAAATTTAACTATTACGATCGATTATTGTGTGAAGTTTTGGCCATTTGCTCCTAACATTTTATAAACCCGAGTAGTTCGTGTTGTTGCTAGGTTACGTGCTTGCATATTTATAGAAGCTAAACATTAATAATTTCCCTTTATGTGTGTGCTTCTTAATTACGCCGCCCATTTTACAACACATCGAACGACCTTGGTTGTCACGCAAACTGAATATGTTGCTAATTATGTGTATTTATATAGAATCGAATTTATTATACTTACAGATGTTGGGTACTACGTTTTCTAAATATTTTTGGTTTAAATAACGACAATCGCTTTTATCTAGTAATTTTTATTCATTTTTTGGCATTTAAAACTTCTTAAAAAAATTTTTAAAGCAATAAACGGATTATCTTAGAAAATTGTTGATAGCAACATGTAAATCGTTTCATTTAAAAAAACTCAGGTATCCCAACCATTTTTGTCTTTTTTAAGGGTAGTTTTAAGAAGCTTTTTCACCCCTACGAAAACAAATAAATAATTATAATAATAATAAATAAATTTAAAAAAAAACATGAGTTTAATGCCTTAGAGTCGAGTAAGCTATAATTTTAAACTAAGCTTAACATCTTGCCGCATAGAATTATCTAGGCTTTAGAACTGAGAAACAGCTTAATTATTTTAAAAAATCTATAAATATTCTTTAAAAATCGCCTAATTGGCGATATTAGATGATGAAACAGTTAGATGAAAATTATCAAAATCAATAAATTATTCCCAATCGCCTCGCTGAAGTAACTTTTTAAATGTTAAAAAGTTAAATCACATATGTTGTGACTTTTCTTCATATTGACATTTTGCGCCAGTTTCACAATTAGCTAGAGGGCACTGGCTTGACCTAACAGTCAAAAGTAACTGTTGCTAACTCACAGCAATTATGAAAATTGTATTTTTTTTTTGTTTTATAACCAGTATTGAACAGCCGACCCTATTCTAAGTTTACGGCTATCATTGTTTAACTCCATAATCTTGTGAATTTGAACCCAACCAAGAAGACAAGGAAACTCTTGAATCAAGCATTGGGACAAACAAGTCTTTGTAGAGGACTTATTGATGGGATTATTAACTATAAACCCGAATTGGGGTGAAAAACCACGAAAATCTCCCTTTGTTTGCCCGACGGCAAGGGGATTTGAACCCATAATCCGTCTATCACTAAGGATATTTTGCGTCAAAAATGGCATATTAATATTTTAAAAAAAAAAAAAGGCGTTATTTTAAATGACGACCGAACTTTTAAAAAACAGCCTTATTCTCAATTTTTTTAAAAAAAATTTATGAGCCCTAACAATGCTGTATTGGTGTAATATTTTAAATATTTTTATCATCCAATTGAAATTTTTCATTTTCATAGTGAGCATAATGAGCGCTTGCTAAGTATGGGCGCAACTTAACATAACAGTCATGAAGAACTGCTATAAACTCATAACAGTTATTGAATATATTCGCTAAAAAGTATTATTTTATGTGACGCAATAAAAAAATAAAGAAAAAGGAAGAGCTGAACCGCGGAATTAAACAATGTTTGTTGGAATTTTTTTGCCCAAAGTGTGAAAACCTTCATAAGACAAGCAACTCTACATATAATACCCCAATATTAAGCTGATTTTGAATGTAAACACCTATTCTAATTTTTTTTTTACAATACCAATTTAAAAAGTTCGTTGTGAATAGAGCGTGTCCCACACGTTTACTCAGTGTGTACAGCATCAACCATCCTGTTCTATAAATCTATTCTTATATTCTCATAAAATTAGATTAATTGTTAAAGAAGAACGGGATGATTCAAAGAAAAACTTTCGCGTGCGATGAATGAGTCATTTCTACCTTTAGGCCAGGTGAAGAAATGAACGACGTCCTCCATATTTATATGACACAGCATTATAATAAATTTCCTGGATCATCGGAGATTTTAGATATGGGTACTTGTCACGTGTCGCCGCCCAAAAGAATAAGAAAAGAAAAAAATGACGTTTTATAAATATCTATAGTTGTGAAACCTTTATTAATAGAGAATAGATTCAAAATAGCGTGAAGAGAAGAATGCTTTGTTTAAAAAAATAAATAAATAAATTATAAATAGCTACAGGAATCAGAAATTGGAAGGAAAAAAATCTTTCAATTTTTGTATGAAATAATTAAATAAAGCATCCCAGAAAATAAAAGCGTTAGCTTCTCCAACTGTCATCAAGGAAAAACAAAGTATGAAGCAGAAGAATGGAAGGAATTCTGGAGTTATTTTAATTTTTTATTTTATAACCGTCGTTGAACAGCCGACCCAATTTTAGTGTTTACCACTATTAATGTTCAACTCCGTAGCCTTGTAATTTTGAACCCAATCCAGAAGACAAGGGAACTCCTGGATAGAATATTGGGAGAAATTTGCTTTCGTGGATGACTTTTTGATGGAACTAACCCGCATTTGCTTTACATGGAGAGGAAAACCACGAGAACTCCTTCCGGTTAGCCGGACGGCAAGGGGACTCTAACCCATGATCCGTCTACCACTGATGATATTTCACGTCAGAACTGTGGTCGGTGCAAGCCAGATGTGGAATTCGTATCGATCCGCCATCGCCGAGATCGAACCCCGGTTCATCTCATTGGAAGGCGAACGCTGTATCCCTGGGCCATCGCGGCTCAAACTCTGGAGTTACAGAAAATCAATACGGGGGGGGGGCAAGAACTGCCTGTCAATGATTTACGTTTTAACTTTTTAATTCAAGTAAAATTTCAGCCCACCAGAAAATTTGTAGTTCTAAATAAAAATTTGGCAACAAGACTATATAATATTAGTTAGGTTAAATTGTTAAATTTTTTTTATTTTAGGTGATCCTAAACAGTCCTTATTTTATATTTTTACAGAAATTTAAGGCTGGGGAAAATCATCTATTGTTATTTACTTTTATTTTTCAGAACAAAATTATGTTTGACAAACCTTATTTATCACATGCCCGATGCAACTGGTAATTTTGGTCCCAATAGTTTTGTCACTATTAGCGATACTAACTTTGGACTTCTTAATGTTAATTTTACTTTTTGCGTATTTCACTATATCTCGAGATCTATATAAGCGAAATGAAAAATTTTGGCATACAATTATATAATTTGTTTATTTAAAGGTAATTCCATGAAAAAAATAACTTTTGATAAATTTTATTTAATAATGGTCGAAAAATTTTGCATCGTCAGGTATACAGTTTTTTGCATCATTTTAAAAAATATAATTTTACATGGCAAAACACAAAATTTTAGCCAAATCGGTTTAATTGTTCCTGAGAAATTGAATTTCAAATAAATCGGATATTTAAAATTCGATTTTCAGAAACTATTCAACCGATTTCTCTCGAATTTTGTATTTTACCATGTAAAATTACGTACTTTAAAATTATGTAAAAAATTGTATACCTTACAATTCAAAAAATTTTCGACTCCTGGTTTAATAAAATAATAAATATTTACTATTTAATTTTTGCATGAAATTATCTCTGAATAAATGAATTTTATTACTGTGTGCAAACATTTTTCAATTCGCTGAAAAAGTTCTCGGGATATAGGGAAATATGCAAAAATTTAAATTAACATTAAGGGGTTTAAACTGTGGATCGTTCTCCTGACCAAACTACTTTTTATTCTTTGATCTTGTCACTTGACGAAGACTTTTCAATTACTGAAAGCATTATATACAAAATAAGTCAAGATTTGTGTTCTTGCTATTATTCATCCCAAATTTAAATTTTTTTTTTTAATTTTTTTTTTTTTTAAATTTGACGTAACATTTTTATTTTTGTCATCATATATACCAATATTAGTTTTGAATAATACGAAATTTAAAAAAAATAAAACTGAAAATTCAGAAACTCAACTAGGAAAAAATGTGTTATTTAAATTAACTTAAGAAAACCTTCATTTTTACCATCCATAAAAATCTTAAATAAATATTTAAAAAAAATAAATAAGCAATAAAAAGAAGGAATCCAAAATGCAAGGAAAACTTTCTAATTTTTTCCGCCGTCCTTGCTGAAATCATCTTTTACGTGTTAGTGGCATGAAAACAGCTGCCTTCGATCGACTATCTATATGCGGGCAGTGTTTTTCCTTGTGTTTTGTTAAACAATGCACCTCTCGCCATGACCTTGTGTTTACAAACCGAGTCCGTTCGCAGTTTATTTTTTTCTTTCTCAAGTCCACCTGCATTGTAGGAGTGGCGAACGAAATAGTTTTGATTCATTGAATTTAAAAAAGCACGCTCATCCTTTAATTTTTCTAGTTCATCTTCACTTTCTCTATTTTTTTCTTTTCCGTATTTACAAGTGGTGACATAATCATAACCTGTATTTTGAAATAGTATACATATTTTAAAATACTGGTTACGTAATGTCTAACACACCTAATTTTAAGTGACAAAATCTAATATTTGACTAGAATCGATCGATTATTAAACGAGAAATTAAAACAATAAAATTTTTTAAATGTATTGCTTAGAAACTATTTGGTAGATTTTTATCAAATTTAGGATTTTGTAGTTTAAAAATTTTGAATTTATCTAGAATTTAAAATGATAATTTAAAAGAATAAAAAGTTTGTATATTTTTCGAGTCAAAAATTTTTTGACCTTTACTAAATAATGCTTAAAATGATCTTTGAAAAAAAAAAAAGCTTTATAATTGTGTCCAAAACTTGTTTGATATGTTTAAACTGTTTCAATGATATGGCAAAATATGCAAAAACTAAAATTTACACGAAGATGTTTGAATCGACAATAATTAGAAAATTTCTGAGCAGTGTCATATCCGAGGGGATGGTTCAGAGGAGCTTCCCCTCTCCTGAAATGAGTAAGAAAATTCACAATTGGAAATATGCAATATTTTTTTCCCTCCATTTTATTGAAGGGAAAAAACCTGTTTAAAATGAACTGAAATATTGTTAGGATTAGCTTTATTTCTGGTGTTCAAATTAGTTTCATCAATTAAATTGATGTTTATCTTAAAATATCTTCAAAATCATAAATTTTGTTATTGTAATAAAAGTAATAATGAATCATCACTTTTGAATTGTATTTTATTTATTTAAAAACCACCATTTTAGTTAGGTAAAATTATTTAGCCTCCCCTGCCAAATGAAATCCTGACTATGCATATGCTCTTGAACCATTAAGATGGCATGTTAGTTTGTGAAAATCCAATTATTAGATCAGAAATTGTTCAGGAGATTTATTTCCCCTACATACATAATGTTTTCCTTTCTATAATCTATATTTCTATTCTTTTTTTTAAGTTTTTTTTAAATGCTGCTTATCTTTGCAAATGTTTTGACTAAAACAATTTATATGTCACAAAATCACTACAACTTTGTAATAGGAAGAACATCCATTAAATATTCAATCATTTTTGTTTAATCACATACTTGTAAGTGTTGTGATGTATGGTGACATATGATGACTAATGATGACACAGCATTTGTATTGTTTTAGAAAATATTCACACACGCATATTGCCATTTTCATGTGTTATTACTAAATATATAAAGAGGATTTTATTTATAAAACTATTGAAATTGATTTTTCTTTTCTTTTTTTTTCTGTGAAACAAAAAGAATCTTATTTGTTTAAAATCTTTTTTGATTAAAAAAGAAAAAAACTTTGCTACTTTTCTCTTGTATATTATTATTATATTTTTCATATAGTTGCAACATAAGTTTTCATAATTTTCTTTTGCTAACAGCACTATGCAGAAAAATATCTTAGTGATTGCAAGCAGGAAAAATGTTGCTTATCCTTATAAAAAATTCTCCCAATTTCTTTGTTTCTCATTTTTCATTGCTGTTAAGAATTCTTTTTTCCAAAGAAAAATAGTTTAGTGATCATCATAAGGTAAACAGCAAAACTAATTCCAAGATTACTCATGAATTTTAATTTTATGTATAGAAGAGAGGCATGTATGTTCTTCAGATTTTATGACCCTATGACTTTATTTTTTATTTTATTTTCCTATGAACCATAGCGTCTAACCCCAATTGAGTTTTCTAAATGCATATTATTGTTAGTTTTACGCTTTAAGTTTTTATGTTATGTACTATGCATATTATTTAGGATATTTTGTTTGATAAAGAAAATAGTTGTTAATCAATGATTTATTTCATTTTTTACACTTTTTATTGATTTTTATGAAGCAGATATAATTTCAGCATAAATATGCTTTGCAACGATGCTTGACATTCATCTAATAACAGAGTTTTTGTCATAAAATAAACAATTATTTACCTTTGGAAAAAACAGCCGACATATTTCACACGCTGGCAAAAAGAGGCCTATTTTCAAGACTTGGCTTGAAAATGGGTGTCTGTTTTTGAGTGCTTGAATCACACCAACTGTTATTTCCAATTTGTATATTTCTGAAGCGAATGAAGTTTTCAATCTAATATCTTGCCACTTCAGTTTCTTGGGATTATTTATTTAAGTATTTACCTATTGACTTTTTAGAAATATTGGGTTGTTCGAAAAGTAATTTCGTTTTTTTTGGACGAAAATGAAAGACAATTTTCGTATAATGAATAAATATTTTATAAAATTATTTATTGCCCATTCTGGTCCAACACCTTTTGCCATCATTCTGGTGGTAGCATGATTCCACGCTCATAAAATTTTTGGTCTTTGCCGGTAAAAAACTGATCCTGGTGATTTTTGACTTCTTCATTTGAAGTAAAGGTTTTACAGACCAAAAAATTTTGTAGTGAGCGGAACAAATAATAATCCGAGGGCGCCAGATCTGGAGAATATGGTGGGTGTGGCAGTGTATCCCATTCAAGCTGTAAAAGCTTTTGGCGAGTGACCGAACTTGTATGAGGTCTCACATTACTTGGTGGAACACTGTACCTTTTCTGTTGAAGAGCATCATTCAATTTGTCCAGATGACGACATAAGTATTGTGTTAGCCGGTAAAAGCTAAAGAAATAACTATTCCTTTAAAATCCCACCAAACAGACATCATCACCTTTTTTTGATGGATATTGGCTTTTGAAATGCTTTAAGCTGGTTCATCTTTTTTGCTCCATGATCTCTTGCATTTGACATTGTTATAGACAACCCATTTTTCGTCCCCAGTAATGATGCACTTCAAAAGTGGATAATTTTCTTGATGTTTGAGAAGCGAATCACAGATGTCAATGCGACGACACAAATTTCTCTCCGTGAGAACATGGAGAACCCATATTTCGAGGTTAAACCTACGCCTTTCAAGTGGTCATAAACAGTTGAATTCGATAAATTTAACCTCTCACCGATCTCACATGTTTTTATTTGACGATTTACATCAACTAATGCCTTTATCGCATATTTTTCAGCTTCAACGGGCCTTCCAGAACTTGGTGCATTTCGACATCCAAATTGCTGGATCGAAATTTTGCGAACCAATTCTGGCACTGGCGTACTGTCAACACATCTTATTTATACACATCGGTAAATTTTTTTCTGGCATGAACAGCATTTTTATCTTTTCTGTAGTAAAATATTACGAAAATGCTGTTTATTGCTCTCCATATTTAAAAGGGCACCAACCAAAAACTATTGTGTTGAATTAATTGAACTTTTTCACACACAAGCCTTGCTATATCAGCTCTCAAAACATATAATGATAATGCGGCTTAAGTGTGAAGTTGGGTTCGAAAAAAATACAATTAAATCCTCTGTCGGAAAAACGAAATTACTTTCCGAACAACCCGATACAATTTGGGAAAAAAAGAAATCTATAGATTAAATTATTCCTTCTAAAGTTGTCTTATATGAAAAGTGCTATGTGTCTCTTTATTTAAAATTGACTTTTTTCCCCTTCAGGAACAAGGCCATTGCAGATTACTTGGCATCGAGTGGATACATGGATGCCTTGGAAGCATTCAAGAAAGAATCAGATCTGGTATTAAATACTACTTTCATTTAATTTTTATGTTTTGAAAACATTTTTTGGATACTAAAACGTGCATTATAATATTTTTAGCATGGTGAAATGGATAAAAAGTACTCAGGTATACTTGAAAAGAAATGGACTTCTGTCATTAGGTTACAAAAGAAGGTTTGTTTGTTTTGTTTTTAGCTTAATCTATTGTATTCCTCTGAAAATTAATAGAGGCAGATTTGTTTCTAGTTTTCTTAGACCTTAGCATTTTGTAAACACCATATGGAGTGCATGTTTTGTGTATTTATCTCAGCTTATATAGCCAGGACCCGACTTAGCCTAATTGGGGCTCGGGGCAAAAACTTTTTGGGGGGCCTCCCCTCTGCTTCAGTAATGAAGAACCAAGCTTTATTTAGGTATTTAAATTTTTCACCTCTTTATAAATAACAAGAAAATTGACTTGACCCTCTGATGTGGGGCCCCGAGGCAACTGTCCCTGCCTTATCAGGCTCGGCTTATAGTGCTGTAAGGCTTAGTTCCTGTTGTGAGGCATTGTGAGTTCAACCAACAATAAATATCACGATGTAAGGTAATTTCATACTGTACTGGGATATTTCAACATTACTTGACCCCACTCCTCACAATTCAGAAATGTTCAAGAAATTTGCTTTGAAATATTAAAATAATATTACCTTATTTTTATCAATTTTGCTAGATTTAAATCCAGTTAAAAGTTTAGGTTTATACCGTTTGATGAAAGTCATGATAAAACAACGCTAGTCTATAAGTCTAGATCAATAATGGTGAAATAAAAAATTTGTGCATTAATTTATGGAGTTAATGTCAAAATTTCTTTTTAAGTCTATTGTACTAAAGTAAAATATAGGGCAGTTATCAAGTATATACAGGCCTAGTATTTATGAAAGCATAGTTGTTTCAAAAAAGTAGGTTTTCACTTTCTCTCAGATAATTTACATTTTATTAGTATAGCAGTTAATTCCTTTTGTACTACAGATTATTCTTTCTTTAAAAGAAAATAATGAAAATATAAGTGATTTTGCTTCATTGAAACTATTCTCTAGTACTAATTCAAAGTTTCTGGAGGGAAAAAAAAAGATTTTTTTTTTGTTGACTAGATTATTTGATATGCAGTTGTCTACCGCTTGCTTTAAAAAATATTAAATCCATGTTATCTTCGTAATACCTCAATATTGAAAGGAATAATCCTTAATGTCTCTGCATATAAATAATAGTCTCTAGCATTTAAATGTTATCTTGCATAACCGTGATTTGGGTGCTTTCAAGATCAAGAGAAAAATAACAATACTCATTTTATCATAAATTATCCATAGGTAATGCGATTAATACATGCTTTTTGTTTAATTTATGAAAATGAACACCTCACAAAATAACTTTAATTCACCTTATTCTAAATTACTTTAAACTTGTTCTGTCTTAAAATATACTTTTCAAATATATTTACTTTTGTAAAGTAACATATATTTCTTCAGCTGTTCTAAAGTCATGCAAAATGTATCTTTAAATTAGTAACTCGAAAATATATGGGTTTGAGTATCAATTGTTGTAATTTTTTTGTCTTAGACAGTTTAAATTCAAAACTAATTTTTTAGCCCACTTTAGGATCGATGTTTAATAGAATTTGAATTTATATAATTAAATATTTACTAATTTATCAATGTATATGTGTTTAAATTTTTTCATTGATGAGTATGCTTTATAATTGTGTAGTTTTCTTTGACTAATAGTTTAATTTTGCGGTAAATTAGATGTTATATTATTTATGCACTACTGGCCATTAAAATTGCTACACCAGTAAGAAATGCAAATAACAGAATGATATTTGTTGGGCACATGCATTATAGTTGGAAGAACAAGTGATAAAATTTTCTGGATATTTTGATGTATAGATCCTTAGGAATAAGTACTCAGAGCACCCTCCCCTGACAGCAATAACAGCAGTTATTCTCCTGGGCATTGAGTTGAACAGAGATTGGATAGCATGGACGGGAACAGAATTCCATGCAACTTTAACATTATGCCACAATTCATCAGCCGTAGTGACTGACGAGTGGTGGCATGCCAGTCATTCGGCAACCATTGACTAGACGTTTTCAATTAGTGAGAGATCAAGAGAACATGCTGGCCAGAACAACAGGCGAACATGTTCTGTGTCAAGGATGGTTAGGACAGTACGGGCAACATGCGATTGTGCATTGTCCTTCTGAAATGTAACGTTATGGAGGCTTCAAAGATAAGGCAGAGCAACTGGCCCTAACACATCAGAAATATAAAAGCTGCTGTTCAAAGTGTCGGCAATGCGAACTAGAGGTGATTGAGACGTGTATCCAATGGCACCCCATGCCATTGCTCTAGGTGATGGACCAGTATCACGTTGTCGAATGCAAGCTGCCAATGGGTATTCTCCACCATGTCTCCAAACACGGATGCGGCAATCTGTATGCAGAACATGGACTCGTCTGAAAAGACGACGTCATGCCATTCCTGCGTTCAGGTTCGTTGTTGATCACACCATTGGAGACGTTCCTGCCTGTGATGCACTGTCAACGGTAGCCAAAGCCATGGTTGCCGTGCTGACAATCCATGCTGCTGCAAACGTCGTCAAATTGTTCGTGCAGACACTTGGTGTCTTGACAATGACCCCATTTGTTGACTCAGGGTTCGTGACATAGGTGTGCGATTCCTTAAGGCCACGTGCATAACATGTCTGTCTTCTCAGCTGTTGGTGATGGGAGTCCGCTGAGATCCTACATGGCATTCCATATGACCGTAATGAACCTATCGATTCCATATTCTGCCATCAGTTGTGGGATCTCGACCAACCCAAGCATCAATACTTCGCTATGATAAACTGCAATCCCGGTAGGCCAAAATTCGACCTCAATCAAACTTAGACACGTGCTGGTAGGGGAAGGACACAGGCTGGTAGGAGAAGCACTCAAACACATGCTTCTCCTTCTTACACGAGGTGTAACAAAAACTTTTTTTACCCAAGAACAACGCACAAGTCCAATTTCTCTATGAGAAACTTACTGTCAAATCTCTTTTATACACATTGTAGGTGTCGCTACCGCCGCCTGGTTTGCCACTGATAAGCTAATCATTGGCATACCACAGCATGCTTTATCTGTCCTACAAATTTCACGTTCGTGGTGTGTCGCCTTCCTGGTGTAGCAATTTTAATTGCCAGTAGCGTAGATTGTGAAATATGATGCTAATCAAGATTAGGTGCTGCTTCTTTTTTTTCAAGACTTTATTCAACTTGTAGAGAATATTAGTGTTTATTTTTCATGTCCAAATAATCTTACAGCTAATTTACTCATCGTTTGTATTTGATTAAATTAATCTTGACGAAAATAACACTTGTAATTTTTTTGCATTGCTATTAAGGTTTGATAAAAAAATTTAAAAAAAAACATTTAATGAATTTATTTTCCTTATAGGTTATCGATTTAGAAGCAAAGTTAGCTGAAGCTGAGCGAGAGTTTATCGCTGGTGCTCCTACTCGTGACAAGCGATCACCTGCAGAATGGATCCCTCGACCACCCGAGCGACATTGCTTATCTGCACACAGAGCTCCTGTTACAAGAGTAGTATTTCACCCACTATATAATGTTATAGTATCTTCTAGTGAAGATGCAACAATTAAAGTGAGTCTTGCTTTTGTTCTCCTTTGTGCATTCGTGTATTTTTAAAATTTATTTGAAAAATAAATTTGTCAAATTCTACTTCCAGATATAATTTTTGGTATTATAATAAGCTAAAATTAAGCTGAAGCAGAAAATAATAAAGTGCAAATGAAAGTACAGAAATCGACATGCTGTAATTTTGGTTCTATAAGCAAGAACTTTCCTCAGTGTTTAAACACCAAGTAATTAGAGAAAAGTGAAGAATCACGTGTAAAGTAGTTAAACTAGTAAGGAAAATGGAACAAGTTTGAAAAAGATAATAAAAGAAGGTAGATAAGAAACACCTATGCAAATAGAGGGAATCCCTAGAGTACTAAAGATTAAATTAAAGTAGATTTCCAAATATTGGGTATACTAGAAAGATCATTAACTGCATTAGAATCATTCAAAGTATGGAAGGACTCCCAAAAATCAAGTTCAGTTGATAAAGAACAGTGTTGAATGATTTTAGTAAGAGAAAACTCTAACTTGTGATTAGAATTCCTATTGTATAGAGCAGTGGTCGGCAAACTTATTATCCAAAGAGCCAAATATAAACATTACAACATTTTTTTAAAGAAATTGGGAGCCAAATCTGCTTGTTTAGTAATCTTTTATTACACTAAATAAGTAGTACACTAAATAAAACTAAATTTCATACTTAATAAATATTTATTAATGCGAACAATGTGCTTGCATCTCCTTGGAAAGTTTGAGTAAGTCAGGTTTGCATGTTGTTGTTTTTAATTTTAGGCATGATTCCAAGTTTTCATCAATAAGACAACTCCTCAGTTTACTCTTGATAATGTTCATGCTTGAAAAAGATTGTTCGCATATGTATGTAGAACCGAAAAGGGAAAGAACAGCAAACACTAGCTTTTTCAACTGATCGTAAGAGTCAGGAATACAATTCGAAGCGTTGAAAATAATCATGTCTTCCTTCTTTAGGTCATTCAAAGCAGACCACTTGTGTTGTGAACTAAGATCAAATTTTTTCTTCTCCAATATTTCGAATTCAACAAGAAGACGTTCGAATTTAGAGCGCCATATCTCCTTGTTTTTTAAATCCAGCAATTGCATTTCAAAGCTACCAATGTCAATTTCAAAAGGAGATAATTTCAACTCTGTTATTGTAGCATTAAGAGGATTTTTGACAAATACTAAAGTTGCTCTGCTGTTTTTAAAGTCCTGAAACCTGCTGAGAAATGTTGTTTATCAATAGAGGAATTATTTTCTTGGCGATGCTTCAGCAAGCTCGGAAAGTGAAACAATGTTTCCCTTTCAAAATCCTGAGCAGAAATGGATAATTTGTTTTAGAATGTTATTGCTTCTTCTAGCATCGAAAAAATTAAGTTTCCTTTCCCTTGTAATTTGCGATTAAGGTGATTTAGATGAGACGTAACGTCTACCATGTAATAAAAGTTTTTAATCCACTGATCGTCTGTTAGTTCTTGATAGTGAACGCCCTTCTCAAGGAGAAATGCTTCAATTTCCGGAAAAAGAGACACGAAACGTTTTAAAGCGTTCCCTCTTGATAACCAACGTGTTATGAAGCAGAAGATCAGCGTACTCACTCTCCATTTCAAATAAAAATTCTTTGAATTGGTGATGATTAAGAGCTTTAGCTAAAATGGAGTTGATAATGGTAATCACTAATTCCATAACTTTACAAATTTTATCCGGAAATGTTTGCGCACAAAGGGCTTCTTGGTGAATGATACAATGGTAAACAAGTATGTCGTGATTAATTTTTTCTTTCAAAATAGCAACAAACCCTTTTCTTAAGCCGGTCATACTTTTGGTCCCATCTCTTGAATCTACACAATTTTATCGAAGGGAATATGATGTTTATCCATACACTCAATTACAGTATGTACGATATCTTCTCCACGCTTCTGACCTTTGAGTGGCAATAATCCTAAAAGTTCTTCTTTAGAGCCTGAATGGGACATAAATCTTATAAAAAGTGAAGCTTGCGCTGTATTATTTATGTCTCAAGACTCGTCAACTGCTATTGATAAAGCCGAAACCAATTTCAGATCTTCGATATACTGGGTGGTTTTATTCGAACACATTTTAATTGTTCTATATTTAATGGTTTTGGCAGACAATGGTGCCTCTTTAATTCTTTCAGAATATCTGCTTTGTTCTTAAAATCCCGAAATAGCTCTTTGGATTAATTTATCAAAATAAGATGTAATTTTTTCTTACCAAGTTTTTTGTAAATGAAAATATTATTGTTGCCGCACTTAAGGAGCCAAAGAGCCACATGCGGCTCTGGAGCCGCACTTTGCCGACCACTGGTATAGAGCAATGGAAGATCAGTAAATGTGTCAGATTATGAATTTCAATGAACAAGGTTTGAGTAAGAGTCAGAGATCACGAGTTCGAAAAACCTCTGAAAGAGGGAGTTCGAACATTTAAAAATAATTTAAAGACAGAATTTGCATAGTATTAATTTTGAGTGTGTAAGTACCCTCATTATGCAACTGTTATTTTGTATATATATAACAAATCAAGATTGGATTTGAAGTTTCTTTTGATTTTCATGACTGTATGTATTGACCATCGTTACCTCATGTTATGGAGAGGATTGTTTTCTATTATTATGTTTAGGTTTAGTTATGATTTTTCTTGCTTAATAAAAGTTCTGGTTAGTTCAAAGATGACTTTTTCATTATGCTTGCTAAGTATTTTCCACAACGCACTAAACTCTGCCAGCAAAATTTCCTGATTTAGCACATATCTTTTGAGTTCTTTAAGTCAAAGTTTATTAAGTCATTATTTATTTGCTTTTGTCTACATAGCACAAATTATATTCTATCCTTTTGGATAGAAATTAAACTAGTATTTTCAATATTTATGAAATAAAAGAAAATATCTATTATTAATATGCTGTTTTTGCATGCTTCCCTTTAAAAAAAAAAAATTTTTTTTAACGTTATTTATATGTTTGCAGATTATTTTAGTATAAATTACATTTTTTGTATATATTTGTCTACAATTATAATAATTCTGAATGAGTCAAATTTATTATCTTTTGGAACCTTCACTAAAAATTGACTTGTGAGAACAAAGATACTATTATCACAATGTTGTTAAAAGAAGGGAAAAAAAACTATTATACTACTCTCCAAAATTCACTTTCACTAAACCTAAGAAAAAAGTGCAGAGTAATGATATTTGAAACTATTGTTAGTCTTTGATTGAATTCATGAGTATCTTTGATTTTTGATAGCTTACTCTTAATTCAATTGCTATAATTTTTCACCCTCTTTAACATCAAATTGTAAGAAGAAAATGAAGACTGTGAAAAATTTCTGAAGAAGTTATAATAAATTTGACATTTGAAGTTATAATATTTGATTGAGCCTTACTATCAAACATCTTTCAATGCTTCAAAACTCCTGATGAAATAAGATTTCAATAAAAGGCTCACCTCCTAGCTTTTAAACGAAGCTAAAGGAAAGACCTGAGAGGGCCTCACGAGCTCAAAACCCACTGTTCCAGATCTCCCTCTTTGCATAGCAGTGACGTTATTTCGTCTTTTAACTGGATACGATTTCTGAAATTCTCATCGTTGAAAATTGCTCGTAAAGACTCCTGTTTTCACTCTTTGTAACTCTGGACAACTTATAATGCTAAACTTATTGATATCAAACTATTTTACTTCTTCTTAAAGACTTACTTGTATGCATTCTTTGCAATTCTGGACAGCTTATGATATTCAGCAAGTTGACAGATATGTTGCATTAAACACTTTTACTTCTTCTTAAAGACTCTTCCATTGCACTTTTTGTCACTCATGACAAATTTTGAATTTTAAGTATATTATCAAATGTGTTGCATTAAACTCTTTTATTTCTTCAAAGTATTGGGAAGCAAGACTACAACTTAGTTGCCAAGTGTCTGGCAATAGTATAAATGAAAGTTAAGCTAATTCAGTTGATTTGCACTAACTCTTCTAAGACTGATTGAAACCTTTAGGGAAATCAGAATTTCCACTCAATCATAAGAATATGTAGATAGTCACTGTAAAAACGAGGAAAATTCTTGAACTATTTCTTTTATCCATTTTCAAGGGGTGATTTGTAAAGAGTAGAAGCTTGTAGGGATTAATAGATTCTTAGAATTAGGCAGATGAACAAGTACTTACCAGAAACCTATTCCTGAAATAAAGGGAGTTGCGAAGAAGATGTGCTGCTTTACAACTTGTTTGTCCTCAGGGATCTGTCTGGGCCAAATTTACTACCGTTTACCGTCACAAATTCAATTTCAAAACGGTAGTTTCACAAAATACTTTTGCTTAAAATTTTATCTTTGTATCCCGTAAGAAATGATAAATCCATATTTTTATCATATTTTTGTGTTGATTTTTTTTAAATATAATTTTAAATTTTTACAAATTATGTCTAAATTTTCACAAAATAGGTACCTCTCAGAAAAACCTAGACAGACCCCTGGTCCTAACGTGTGTAACTAAATCATCTAAGCAATAGAATAGTTATTCTTATATTTCAAAAATNAATTTTAAATTTTCACAAATTATGTCTAAATTTTCACAAAATAGGTACCTCTCAGAAAAACCTAGACAGACCCCTGGTCCTAGCATGTGTAACTAAATCATCTAAGCAATAGAATAGTTATTCTTATATTTCAAAAATAGTTTCATGTAGTATTATACAAAAAAAAAGAATGAAGGNAAAAAAAAAAAAAAACAATGAAGGGTAGTGATTTGCTGAGCAATTATATGTACTTGTATACACACTAACTTGCTTAAAAATTTGTTTCTTATTCGATTTTGAAACATCTAAAAATAATATAATAGTAAGTAACATTTTCAAAGTGTTCAAGAGAGCTTTTTTTACTGAATGAAGAAACTCCATAATTCCCATGTCCATGATAAAAGGCTTTTGTATGTTGTGTTCTTATCTACTGGAAATTCCAGAATTTTGTAGAGTACTTCTCTAGAATCAAAGGAACAGTTGATGTATATATATTTCTGTTTGAACATTAGTGCTAGAAGTAGTGCGAGATAAAAAAAAAAATTTTGATTTTCATGGCTGAGTAATTATTTCACAGTTACCATGTTGGCAATAAAATACTTTCGTATGTTGCATTCTTATCTTCTGGAAATTCCTGAAATTTGTTGAGTACTTCGCTGGAATTAATACTAAGGAACAGTTGATGGATATATGTTACCATTGAAAAATTGAGTTTGATCATTATTTGATCTCAGGTGCTTGAAGTAGTGTGGGACAAAAAGAGTGTGATTTTCATGGATGAGTTCTTATTATTATACCCTATGTTTTCTATTTGATCTTTATAAAAAATTAAATGTGCACATGCTTTGAGTAAAAAAGGGAATTGTTTTCAGGTTTGGGATTATGAAACTGGTGAATATGAGAAAACTCTTAAGGGCCATACTGATTCAGTTCAGGATCTTTGTTTTGATCATACTGGCAAATGGTTAGGTAAGTTAAATGTTTTTTATTTGCTTTATCTTCAACAAAAGTTTCAATCAAAATTATAGTTTGCTAAATTACAAATTGATTTATAGTTTCTTGTTCTGCTGATATGACGGTAAAGCTATGGGACTTCACTCTCTTCGAATGTGTGAGAACTATGAGAGGTAAATATATTAATCATTTCATTTTGAGTATTAGCAGTAAAAGCATGATATAATAAGTAGAGCTTAGTATAAAGAATCTACTTTTATGATAAGTTTGTAAATCACCATCTAAATATTAATATTAGGAAACAAATATTATATGCTTAGAACGAGTTAAAAATGTCTAGCCTTCTATTGTATTTTGTTAATTGAAATACATTCTTAAGCTATCAGCATTATTCCGAAATGAGCTATGTTATATGAAAAGGAACAAAATGAAAGACAGTTTCATTTCTAGCATCAATAGATAAAAATAAAATCAAATCCCATATATTTATTAACCCATATAATGTAACCCATAATAACCGTCCCATCTGTATCTCATATTTATTAACCAAACATATTTGAACGACAACCTGCCAAGCTATCGCCCTTTTTACAAAAGAAAATTTTTTCTACTATTTTCAGAAATCCTGCGACATATTGCAAGAGGATGTACTCTTTTTTTATAATCTTATAAGAAATATATCGAAATATCCATGTCCCCTTATTTTTCCTTTTTTGCAATTTTTGAAATTAATATTCTGTGTAGGCAATGTCAAAAATTATTGCACTTCATTTAAATTTTTTCCCTCTATCTGCTAGTCCAGTCTACTATCTGCAGGCAAAAGCAGTGTGGTCTGAATTTGAATTTTACATTTCAATGGTGGTTCAAAATAAAAGTCTATTTTCTATTTATATAAATTTTTTCCTATTTTGAATTAAATATGTTTAATTGTTTGTAATGATAAGTCTCTTTAATGGCAATTCATTTTGTTGATCATGACAGACTTTTGCTGTATCTTGTAGTTTATAAATTTGTTTGCCTTTAATCATTATTAATAAGTGTTTTCTTACGCATTGTAGGTCATGATCATAATGTGTCGTCAATAGCCTTTTTGCCTAGTGGAGATCACATCGTGTCGTCTTCCAGGGATAAAACTATAAAAATGTGGGAAGTGTCAACTGGGTGAGTTTTCATTCTGCAAAGCATGCAACACACTAATTTATGTAACCTTTTTAGCTATATATTGCACTAATTTCTTCTCTTTTTGGCTTCGCAATTTATTGGAAATTCACTTTTCAATCATTCATACAATTTAGTATCACAGTAACCATCAATTTTCAAAATTTATCGACTATTTGCAAAATTATTTATAAAAAGTTGACCTGTTTGTATTTTATATATTGTGTTCTGAACGAAATTTTTTTTTTACATAGGCTCTAAATTCTCTTAATTTGCAATCAAAGTTTAATAAATATAAAGCTCATTGTGTGAAAAAATATGAAAAAGAAAAAATTATTTAAAGTGAGACGAAATAAGTTGTATACGGGACAAAATATTTTAAATGCGCTATACTATTAGTATTTAAGAAAAAGTATTTAAAAATTTTTTTAACTTTCTAACAACACTTGTACAACATATTGGTCTGACAAAATTTTGTATATTAGTAGCACCAGATTGCATGTAATAGCAAATTCAAAGTAACTTCATATGCATAAACAATTTAGAAGAATGTAAACTGTTATTAAATAAATATATATACAGTACTATTGTATGCCAATCAAAATATACTAATCACATGGGATTGTTTGATCAATATGTATTTAAATGAATGATTAGTGAATGTATATGGATCATTTGATTTATTTTGTTTCTTAAATCTTTAAATAATGTACACATATTATGAAGAAATATTTTGGAAAAATTTGTTATTTGCTTTCTATGCTCAATCATGATTTGATTGATATAAAATTGTTCACCAAAAAAAAAAAAAAAAAGGAGTTGTTTTAGATTTTTTTATTTATTATTCTTACACAAGTGGTAATAAAATAATTTCTGTGTTATATGTTGTGATGGTCAAAAACTGAAGGGAAAAAATTGAAAAAGAACTTAAGCATTTTTTTTCACCCTCTACATTTTCTGAATGTGTGTTAAGTATCAATTTTATTCAAACTGAGTTTTCTTTAATATATGGAATTTTCTACAACATTGGGTACGAGATTATATTGAGTTAGAAAATTTTGTTAACTTGATCTGTGATGTCTAGTTATATTGAATCAGATAGAAACATTTGTTTCGATTTACCTAAATTGTAACTCATGAAGAATTTTAAAAAATAAAAATGTTTGATAAAAATTTAATTAAAAGTTTCTATGCATACCAAAAAGGATGGTGAACTTGCTATAGATTCTTTCATTGTAACTAAATTTTTTTGTTAATCTATTAAAAATTTTATGATAGTCACATTTAAAATGAAAAATTTAAATTTAGTTATACATTTATTTTTAAATGTTTGATGATTGGTTTAATTTTAGAAATTTTCAGCAAAGTAGGTGTTTTGTTTTTAAAGCTATTTTTTCCAAACCAAATTTATAAAAACATTATGTAAATACTAATATATTTTTATAAATATTTTTAAGTTTAATTTAAAAAAATTTTTGCTTTGTCTTTATTTAATTAGATCAGTCATATAAACAATTCACATCTTCAAAATATTTTTTAAAAAATATCTAAACATCTTTTAAATATAAACATATTTCTGTTTGAGATATTCTTTTTTCTAAGAATTAAATTGATTCTACATCAAAGTGCAGGTTCATGAATTAAATTGAAATTAATTTTATCATCTGCCAGCAGAATTGTTTTGCATGCTACTTCCGATGTATATATTGCTTATATTTCACATCTCAGTTGCACCTATTCTTTATTGAATAATATGTTAAATATCTAATATATAATTTTGAAAAGCAGCTAAGTTAAAATTCAGCTTAAAATTATGCATGGTTGTTTGAAACTAAATTTATTATTTTTTTAATGTTTTATATTATTTATTTATACTTTCATCAGTTTCTTCAAGAATGTCTTGATATTTTTGAGATGTAGATGTAAACTTAATACTGGCAAAACCCTCTGACTGCATTTTGCTCAAAATAAGATGAATTCAAATTTTATGTCATATTTTATGTATTAGGTGGACCAGAAAGTAATGTCGGTTCGGTGCATTTGATATTTGTGATCAAGTTTTTATTTTTAATCAATAATATATTCATTCTCGTTAGCAACAACCTTTCAATGCCGGATCTAAAATGAATTAAAATGGATCGAAAAAATGAATTGGTTTTTAAAACTAACGAATATTTAAAGCGCCGAAACAACATTAATTTCCTGCCCCCTAATAATTTATTAGTCTTTTGACCTAAACAACTGTAGGAGTTCTATTTAAACTTTTAGCCATTAAATTAAATATTCTAGTCAAACAATCCTATTCTAATCTACCTTATAAGATGATGTTGAACATCACTAGTCAGTAATTATTATTTTTTATTTATTATTATTTATTTTTTAAAAATAGGAAGTCATCTTTTACTCTGTTCAGCTTAGATCTAATAGTGGATGTAAACATAGTAGATTGCATTTTTTACTTACCATTGGTCAGATTAGTGTTGCTTGTCATAACTTTGGTGTCTATCAGCCAATTGTAATGTTAAATACTTTGTTTACCTTCACTATCAGTTCTCGCTGAAAGAAATTTAGTATATGTTTTTATTATTATTAGTAGTAGTAGTATTTATTTTAAAGGCTTGACATAGGGCCGGAAAATTTTTTACTAGGTTTCTTTTATTTATTTATTTTTATTCTATTTTTTTTTTCAAATTTAATCATTTTTAATAATTGACATCCTATTTTCTTTTTATTAAGTAAAAAGAATATTATTGTACCATTGATTATAATAGACATGAAATTTGTTGTGTAATGAAATTATTTTGTAAGATATTTATCATTATAAAATAAGTCCTGAGTGTTTTCATTATTGTTTATTTACTTACGAATATTTTGGCAGATACTGTGTGAAAACATTTACTGGTCATAGAGAGTGGGTAAGAATGGTTCGTGTTAATCAAGATGGATCCCTTTTAGCTAGTTGTTCTAATGACCAGGTAATATTCTCTGATATAAGTCAAGGTTCAGATTAATGAAATAGTAAATTTGATTGTTAATAATATAATACTTTGACTTGAATACAATTAAGTTTCTTTAAAAAATACATAATCCCATTATTCTTTTTATATTGTAGATTTTACTGAGCATGAATATTTCATATTGAGCATAAATGCTTAAAATATAAAAACTTCATTCAGTAATGAATCATTTTTGCTTCATTTAAATTTATTTATTATTTTTTTTGAATAAGTATAATGAGATCTAAAATAAATTTTTAATAGGAACTTTAAAAATTATACAAAATATTCAGTAATAAGTCGATTTAAAGTTTCACAAAGACTACAAAAGATGGTACATATGCATATTATTTTATGCCTAATGTGTTATAAGCTGTTCAAAATATTAAAATAATTTACATTGTATTTCTCATTGAAATTATGAAATGACATAGAAATGATTTATTATGAGTGCAGCAAATTATTTATTTATGAAAGTTCTTCTCATTTAATTGAAATTTTAAAATTTCAATATTTGGTAAAAGTTAGAAAAAAATTTATTTATTTATTATTACTGTGAGGTACTGATTTACCCAGTAAGATTTTGTTAAATATACAAATAGTTAATTCAACCTGTATTAGTTCCTTATTAGATTAAAATTCTAGAATACAGTATTGAATAAAAATGAATTCACTGTACCTGTAAGAGAGCATAATGTTTACTCATTTGATACATATTTATTGATGTCAAACTAATTATTTTCAGACTGTGCGAGTCTGGGTCGTAGGCACGAAAGAATGCAAATTAGAACTGAGAGAACATGACCACGTAGTAGAATGTGTAGCCTGGGCTCCTGAATCATCTGCAGCTGCAATTAATGATGCCGCGGGTGTTGATGTAAGTTGAATGAGGAAAATTGCATTGTTGTATCACAATTTATCAATTACAATTATATATTATTAATTTTAATCAAATATTTTCAGAACAAACACGGTGTCAGGACTGGACCATTCCTGGTTTCAGGTTCTCGTGATAAAACCATCAAAATATGGGACATAAGTATTGGAATTTGCTTGTTTACACTTGTAAGTCAATAAAACTGTCTCTTTTAAAAAATAAATAAATAAAAATTAATCAAATATTTTTATTGAACACTCTTTTATTTTATTTTTTAGCCTGGACATGACAATTGGGTTAGAGGTGTGAAGTTTCATCCAGGAGGCAAATATCTTGTTAGCGCATCAGATGATAAAACTCTACGTGTGTGGGATGTAAAAAATAAGCGTTGTAGCAAAACTATTGAAGCACATACCCATTTCTGCACCTCAGTAGGTTAGTATAACTTTTAATTATTTTTCATGTATTCTAATTTTTCAATTAGACGTTAATTGTTATATTTTTTATTTAAAAGAGATATTTAAAGATTATTTAAAATTTCTGTTCCTTTTGCTGCTTAGCTTTTATTCCTAAAAAACCTGCTTAGTACTAAAAAATGTTATTGTGTTGAACATTATCTTTTAAAAAGTAGAATTAAAAAATTTACTTAGTTGTTTAACTAGAGTAATAAGTATATTTTGGAGAAAAATATATACTAAATTTATTAAATTATTTATTTTTTTGTTAAATTGTTTAAAAATAATAAATTAAGGCTAATTTTAATAATTCACAAGTGCCAATTGCAATTTAAAATTTATGAAGCATCTTCTTTGAGTAGAAAAATCTTAAATCTCTTAACTTCCTGGTCATTTTCACCCATTGCAGTTGAGTAATATACCATTTCTGTACTGGTTGAACAAAAGGGTTTATTCAGCATCAGGGTGGCTACTTCTTTTAAAAAAAAAATTGTTTTAGGCCTAGTGAAATTAACTTTTCTAATTAAAAATGTAGCATTTTGAAGAATAGTAAGTTTTTTTTTAAAAAAAAAAAGAAAGAAAGAGTGGAGTAATCCAAAGATTCTGGAAGAGTGAAGTTCTTCTGGTGAAGAAACATTTCTAATAATTTTCGGTCAAACTGAACTTATATTAAATATTCAGAAATTTTAAATTACTAATGGATCCCCTAAGAAGATATCTCAAATTTAGATATCCTTTTTAAAAAAATTCCTTTCTAGACAGTGTGATTTGTCTGTTTTAGTTTTGCACTAAAATATTGTAAAATCTTATTTGCACAATTTTTTCCTTTATTGATGAAATATTCTTATTATTTATTAGCTTCGTTTTACTTTTGTACTAAAATATTAAATACATAGTTACTGTGTACAAATATTGAAACTAAAAGAAATAACACTTGTCGACACAAATATAAAAAAGAAAAAGGATGAACTGGCAAATATTTTAATTTATTTTTAACAGATTATCTATTACAGATTTAACTGCCCAAAAATTTCATTGCTATATACATACCAAATGCATTAATAAACTGTGTTAAATTTATATCAGTATGGCAGCTGGTCCAAGGGACCACTAAGGATTATTTTTGTTGTGGTCCTGGTCTTGATCTTCGAAATATTGTTCCTCGTTTAATGTTTCAAACTAGCACATTCTTTTTGATTATAGGCTTTGCTTTTGTCTTTTTACCAAAAGTTGAAAACTTCCTGAGTTTTTGTTTAATAGGGGGAGAATGGTAACAAGTAGTAAGAAATCATTTGATTATTCAGGGTTTAATGCATTTGATTTTAAAATTGTGTGGTTGTGATTGTGTGACTGTGTATAAGCGTTATATGCTAGTTGTGTATATGCTAAAAGAAAAATAGAAAATATTTCTGCTTAATTTACCAACACATTTTTCATAGGCTTATACACAGTGCTATTAATTCCTTAAAGAAATGTAATATATAAAGTTATGTTTTGCTACAAGAGTAGGAAAAATTCCTATTCTTAGAGCTGATTTCAAAGAAAAAGGCTGTCATTGTTCTTAGCATATGTGTGTAATTAGAAGATTAAAACTAGCCAATGAAAATAAAAATTAATTCTAGATAATTTTATTAAATAAGTCACACATTAATAAAATGGAACTAGACTTTTTTGAATGATTTGTAATGCGAAATTTGCTATGGTTTTTTAATACCAGAGTTGAACGCAGTTAGTTTTCAATTCATCTATTTTGTGTCATTAAATGTGTGCAGGCGTGATATTTATTTTACCAAGTAAAGCTGTAGCTGTGTTGGTGTATTCATAAATTTTTTTTTCCTTTCATTTTTAGATTTTCATCATTGTGCTCCTTTTGTGATTACTGGAAGTGTGGATCAGACTGTAAAGGTATGGGAGTGTCGCTAATGATGCAACTTACGATACTCTATAATAGCCAAAAATATATGAAAAAAGAAGTCATACATTCTAACAGCTTTAGCTGTTCACCAACTGAAGAATAAATCAAATACAGCTAAAACAATAGTGAAATTTAATTTGTATTGCAAGAATGCATGTTATATCTTTCTATAATATTAAGTGCAAAAAATTAAGCTTGCTGTTTCAATGTTTGAATTTCCCACATGCAAATCTTGATTTTTCACTTAAATTATTGTATTTTACAGATATTTGTACCAATTATTTTACCAGTAGTGTGATTTTATTTGAAAATATTAATTCAAAAATTTTAACAATTGAAAGGCTTGCGGCTTATCAATAAATAAAAAAATTAACTTATATATTGGACTTAGAGGAGGTATTGTACAGAATGCTTCCACCACAGTTATCTTGTATAAGCTTGTAAAAAAAATTTATGGATTTATTTAATATTTATTATGGGGAATTTTATTTTATTATCAATATTAATTGATGTAAAAAAAATTTAAAGAAAATTCTAATTGATTGAAAAATAGAACTTCCTGTCTACTAAAGTTTGCCTTGCCATTTTTAGCTGGAAATTTGTGCTGCTTTATCATTGTTTTCAAATTTATCTTTCCTTTTTCTTATCTTTATTTCTGTAAAAAATAAAAAAAAATGAAATCTTTTATTGTGTAATTGTTATGTGGCTTAATTTAATGAGATCTGTTTCTAATCTTGTATAAATAAAATATTTATAAGTGTGTGTATATAATTTCATTTTCAATGATGAATTAAAAATGCTTCTGTAAGTGGTTTAAAAAAAAACTGTGATATGGGCTTATTTTTACATTATGTTTACTTTGTGTACTATAAAATGTAGTGCTGATGTTGTATTGATTCTTTTTTTCCCCTTAAATTGCTGTTTTAAAATTAAATATCAAATAATTAAAATTTTAATAGTGAGGAAATTTGAGTTAAAAATTTGATCTTGATAATAAAACATACTTTTATTATATGACTAAATATTTGTCTACGCAGATTTTCTTGCAAGTTGTAGTTTCAAGTGTAAAGGTAAAAAAAATTAATAAATAAATAAAATGTAATATTTTTAATTATTATAAATAAACATGGGATTAGATTTTATTTCAAACACTTGTTAACTATCAATTGTTGTACTGGAACTTTCCCAAATATTGCTTTATCACTGAAATTTTAGTATATAACTCATAACTGATATATCATTTATTGTTACAGTACTAACTTTTTGGCTATATTTTTATTTTTGATATTAAACATTTTTATCATATTTCTGTAATTGTTTGGAGCAACAAAATAAATGATTTTCTTTAAAAAAAGGAAGAAAAAAAAGTTATCTGCATGCAATGCTTAGGATTTTAGGTATAATAATATTGCAGGTACTCCTAATTTTTTAAAACATACATGTTTGTACGTGCGAATTTTTTACTTCAAATTTTGACTTTTCTTTTCCATAACAAATTAAAATTTAACGTTAAATTCAACTGTCTGAGTTACAAAATTTAAATACTATTTGTTTTTTATACGATAATTAAAAAAAAAAATTTGTATGATTTTGGCCAGAAAAAAAAAAGAGTTGAAATGTCAGCTGCACTTTGTAGTTACCAACCATTAGCTCCCAAAATCTTATCAAATAAATCAATATTGTACTGCTGAAAGTTGATTGTTAAAAGTATTGTGAAAACAAAGCTATGTCGTTTAGGAATCTATATAAATTATTTTGTGCAAAGTATTAGCTTTGTAGAAAATAGCTGTAGACAAAAATGATTCATTTGTACATATTTTGCTCGACCATGTTTCAGGCCTTGGAGCTTTCTCTTTTCTTTGAAAAAGCTGGGTTTATACAAGTTCTAGGTAGATAAAATCTATTTGAAAAATAAAATCCTCAAATCTGCCAATGGAACTACAGTTGTGCATGTTTTATTAGCAGTGTTAAAAGCTTGTACGTTCAACCTCCAAATGATTGTTAATTAATAAAACTACAAGTACTGCTGTGAAATATTGCAAAATTGTACATAATTATGGCTGATAGGCCAACTCGCACTTTTAAAAATAACACCTTGCATTGTGCAACATTTTGTGTTTATATTGGCTTAATAAATTGTATTGTCATGATTTAGTTTCTATTTTATTTGACTGCCTCTTCTTAAGTTATCTGCTGGGTGTCACAGAATGGATAATTTTTCATACAATGTCATTACGATAAGCGTGCATTTAGGAGGCTTTTTTCGATTCGCTCAGTTCGCAACGATTCTGTCGTAAATCTACTTCAATCATTTATCGTTTTTTTGGCAGACATTTGTCTCGTTTTCAGCTATTTCTGTTTGATTTTTTTCAATTCCAATATTTTTAATATGATATCGATAAATTCTGAAAAACAATTTGTGTTTTGACAAATGATTGTTTCTACCAATAAGAAAAATATATATACCCCTTGATCTTGAAAATTACATCAATACGAATTTTTCTGGACAAATCTTGTATTTTTTATTCAAATACCGAATTTCGTTATTAAGTGATCAGGGCCTGCGCTAAGCATTCGCCGCCTCGTCAAATGCGATGAAATTGTCAATTCGGTGAAACAAATTGCTTTCTGGCGAATGATTGTTTCTATTGAAAAGAAAAATATATAATTCTCATTGTTCTTGAAAATTACATCTATGTGAATTTTTTTAAACAAATCTTGTATTTTTGTTATTCGATTACAGTAATTTCCCTTAGATATTTCTCAAAACTATTTAGAGTTATATTAAGCCTAGATAATGTAAGTAACAAGAGAGATTATGTAAGCATGAAAAAGTTAAATACAAATGAAAATGTTCGTTGCCGGCGCGATATCGCGTGACGAATTTCTTTCCTACAGTTAGTGTCAATAAAGCAGATTAAGTGGTAGCTAGATGTATAAATCATCCTCCAACTATCTGTCCAGGAAATAAGTATTCTCGTGACAATAGTATAATCTTTATTACTACAAACTTATTGTAAAATTTAAGACGGTTGCTAAATTAAGAAAATTTTACCTTTTTAGATTACCATATAGAATAACCACCTGCACATGGCTGAACAATGAACGCATTAAACCCAAATTCCGTTGAAAAACATGTAAAACAGAATTAAATTATTCAAATAATATATCCACAATTTTTTTTTTTCCGGAATGATTACAATCGCGTCAGTGAAAAATGAACGAGACAGTAAAAATTCTATTTTTAAAATATATGGGACTTAGAGTATGAAAGTTTTATTTAAATGTAATAAAACATAGTTGAAATATATAAAAACATCAAATGTTGCTTCAGATTTATCCTACATTTATTACAGCTCTAGCCTGAGAAGTTATCAAAAATTAACCCCAACCTGTTTTTTTCCTCAAAGATGATAAAACGTCTACATTTTTTATCTTCCATTCATTGCTCATTTATTCCTTCCTTACTTTAAAATGACTCTTGATTTGAATTTGCATTTTTAAAATAGCTCAATTTACAGTAAATTTATATTTTGACTTAGTTTTCTATGAGAAAAAATTAATAATAAAAATTAGTTAAGATTTGCCTAAGACTTTTAAATTTGGTTAGCACTTTTTATATCTGGCTAGCCCTTAGTAATAATTTTTTTAAACGCTCGATTCACGACGATTCCATTTCCACATTAAATTCCGATCGCTTTTTCGGCAGTTACTTATTGTTATTTCGGCCAAACCATCGTTTTTAAAATCCTGATATATTCTTAATAAATTATTTTACTACTAGCAAATTTTTAAAATATAAGAACTACGCTAATTTTAGTACCGGTTTATAAAATGCACTACTTCAACTACGGAATTATTTTAAGTTAAACTATCTTTTTGAAAATAAGATTTTAAAGTGATGCAATTTTTTTGCTAAATGCAATGCTCTTTTTTGTGATGGATGTGTTCTTTTTTTATTTTTTAAGGGATTATAGTAGTTTTTTTCCCCTCCAGTTTCGAGCACCCTTTTTAAGCTCTAGCTGTCTTACTTTCAAACACACAGTTTTCATTTTCTGTCCATTAATATTATTATTTCAGGGTCAGGGTGTTCAGCTGTAGGGAAAACCTGGAATTATCAGGGAATTTATTGATTCTGGAAATTTCAAAAAAACAGGGTGAAGTTTAAAAACAACAAGTGATAGATGTTTCAATTCATGAGCAGCGCTTCACTAAGAATGGCACAAAAAAGTTTTCTTCCAAGTGGTCCTGAAGTTTTGGATTGCTTTTTCAGCAGTAATTCATTTTTTTTTCTCCTGTCTTTTTCCCTATGAGTTTCTCAAATATAATTTCAAATTTGAGCTATCACTTTTCTTTGTGACGATTTTATCGAAATTTCTCATCTTCTGATGATATTTTTTTTAAAAATCATTTATACTTTTCAGCCTCTTTCAATTGGTTTTTCAAATTCTCATATTGTGGGAATTTGGAGCTGGAGTACTTCGATTCAAGCGGTTCCATTTTAATTTTACTTCGTTGTGTTAAAGATTTACAGCAATTATTTTATACTTATCATCTTATCGCATAGTTTTTCAAATTATGATATTTTAAGTACTATTTTATTACAACTTGCGAATTTCAAATTTGATATCACTTTTTGATGACTTTACTTGGCAAGTTTGATTAGTGACGATTCCATCGTAATTTCATGTCATTTGATGATTTGAAGCCCTTGGGAGTTTTCACGAGCTACTTACCATTTTTTTTGTTAAGCAAATGCAACGAGATTGCATGTTCGCAAAGTTTCCTTTAAATGATTAGTGTCAACAAGAACTTAACAAATATGTAAAGCTGTAGATGGAAGGCTGCAATCTTAAAATAATTAAGCTAATCAGTGACTTTAGCAAAAATCGCTTATTTCAATTGTTTGTGGTCACAAAACTATTTTTATTTTCATACAACATTGTTGTGTTGTTTTATATTTTCCTTTAATAATTACATGTTTTAAACTTTATTTTAGAAAAATAATCTTCAATTGTCTGCTTTCATAATTTTTTAGAATGTTTTTCTTGAATCATGCAGTTCAATAGATTCTTTTTATAGTTAGGACTACTCTTCAGAAACTTAATTTCAAAATATTTTGTTTGGGGCCCCGAAAATTTTGTGGTCCTTGGGCCTGGATTTGTCTTGATAGGTCCTTGCTTTTTTCAGTTGTTATTAATCAATTTTCAAGTCTTTCCTCGTGGTTTTTTTTAATGTTATCTCGATAAGAGTCGATGTTATCTCTATAAGAGTGCCTTTTGAATTTAAGGAGTCACTTTTTGAAGTTCACAACTATCTTATCGTAAATCTAAGTCATTTAAAGATTGTTTTTCCAGCAGAAATTTGTCTTTTCTTTCAGTTATTTCAGTGTGATTTTTTTTCTATTCCGATATTTTTAATACGATATAATGGTTAGTGAATTTTGTATTTTAGTAATCACTTTCTTACACGTTTGGTTAGCGAAGATTCAATATCACATCCACATTAAATTTCAATGGCTCTTTCGGCAGTTGATACAGTTACTTATTGTTTTTTTAGCCATTTTAACATTGTTAAAATCCGAATATTTTTAATATGTTATTACGACAAGCAACATTTCCAAAATACGAGAATTGCGCTAACTTATCAGCAGAATTATTTTTATGAACTTAACCCTTTGAAAATACGATTCTTTTTTAATAATAAAATTATGGACTTCGTATCTTTTGGATTTCTTAAAAGCGATGCAAACTTTTGTGAAATGCAACTCCTTTTCATGATGCATGTTCTTTAGGGGGATATAATGTCCTTTTTACTTTCAAATACCTAGTGTTTATTTTCTAACATTAAATTGTTCGTCAATATTATTTTTTTAAACTTTACTCCGATTGATTATATATTTTAAATGATAAAATATTTTTGTTTTAAATAAAGTTCAATATTAAATATTATCTGCGCAATAGAGGAAAAATCTTGTATTTACAGGGAATTTGTAAATGTCTTCTAGTGAAATATTTGTTATGAATTGTGTTAAAAATTATGGTAGGAAAAGACACGAGTTTATAATAAACATTCTTTATAAATTCAATAATTGGACAAGCATCAAAGTTTTTGTATCCATGTTTGTTAGAAAATTTTTAAGGCTGGTTTTATTATTATTTATTTTTTTAACTTTCCACACATAAAGCAGATAACTCATTATCGAATTTTATTTTAAAAGTGATCTGAGAGCATATCTAATTAATGACACCGTTATAGGTGATCGAAATGGGCTACTGGTGGCGTAAAGCAGAACTCTCTACCTATGGCAACACTTCGCATGCTTTCACGCGTGTGGAGAGTCATAGGAGAAGGAGGTGTGTTAGCTTCTGTCTTGATTTTTAAATAGATTAAAAACTTTAAAGTTACGAATCGTTATTGAACTGAAGACCAGATATTGAACATAGTTATAAAAGAAAACGTCCTGGAAATTTAAAAAAAAATATTTTTGACCAGTAAATATGAAAAATATTAAGAAAGGGAAAAATATAGAAGTACATTCCTATACAGCTGTGGAGAGGGAAGGGAGGAGAAGACATGGAACCGGACATTTATAGATATTAAAGCTTTTATTTCAAAAACATTAAATTTATAATAATAAATCTTTCCATAGCTTAGGTTCAGAATTGTACGTTTTACTTCTTCTATTTATTGAAGAAAACACATAGTTTGAACATAAAATTAAATAAAGTGAATACAAAAATATGCATTGGCATTAAAAATTGAGGGGCTGTGGTAGTCCAATAGTTAGAAAATCACGCTCCGGTGCGGGGTTCGATCTTCGACTCCGCTAAGATCCACAGCGTACATGAGATATACCTGCAAGTAAAATCTGTAGAATCGAAAGTCCTGTGGTCATTCGCTGAGTAGTACAGAGGGCACAGGTATTTGGAGAAAATTTTCTTCCTCATCAGATCTATGTCTAACATGAGGAAGTGACCTGCCTAATTTTTATGGCTTGTCTTTGGATCATCCTCAGGGATGCTTCCCAGACCATTGCAAATAGCCCGTTGTGGTGCTCTAATGTTATTTAAATAAAGTACCTACCTATCTCATTAATTGAGATCTGGTTGAATAAATAAATTTTTCATAAGTCATATGGCTAGAGAAGCAATTCACAGAAGCTTTTAAGCTAACCATAAATGATAAAGTACGAAATCTAACTTACTATCTCAAAATTAACATGCTACGTTTTATCGCAGCTATTTTTATTATCTGATTTGATATTGATTGAAGACATTTCTGAAAGTACTAAAAGTTTTTTAAAGAATTCAGTTGAGTAATTCTAGAGAAATAACAATTAGAATTATGATTAAAAAAGTGTGAGCAATCTGCGTTAACAAATACATTTCTGTTTAGAATTGGCATTCGAAAGGGGCTAAAGGTGGAGCAGAACAGAACTCTATATATGGCAACACTTAGTTTGTTTTCACAGGAGCGTGTGGATAGTCATAGAAGAAGGAAGAATTCTAGAAAATATTTTTGGCACTTAAATACGAAAAATGTTATGTAGGGAAAGAATACCGTAACACATTCCCGTACAACTGAGAAGAGGAGATTGGTCAAGATATGAAACCGGTCACTTGTATTCGAGTGTTTAGTGTATTTGTTATTTTATTTGCCTGGCACTGACCCATTTTATAGTTTTTTTTAAAGTACCAAAAGAGGGCAGTAGTGAACTGTATGATGGTAGTTTTCAGGCTACCTCAGTATAACAATTCAAGTAGTTGAACATGGTAACGTTAACCGTGATTTGATAGTATTAAAGGTCTAGGTCACATGGGGAGTAGAGAGATAAACAAATACAACACCGTCTACACACGCACAGGAAAAGTTGTTCGCTAAGCCGGCATTACATTTTTCTTGTTGAAATTTCATAGAAAATTAAATTATAACATGACCGATCCAGTAGAAATTTCGGCAAATCTATCTGACTTAATCGGAGCTATAGACCAAGGTACTAGCAGTTCAAGATTTCTCGTTTTCGCTAGTGAAACAGCCGAAATCGTTACATATCATCAAATCGAAACTAAGCAGTTATATCCTCAGGTTGGCTGGGTTGAACAGGATCCTCTTGAAATTTTATCCTCTGTTCAAACATGTATAGAGAAAACGGTTGAAAAGCTTAGAAACTTTGAAATTAATCCTCTTAACATCAAAGCTATAGGTGTAACTAACCAGAGGGAAACTACTGTCGTATGGAATAAGTTCACCGGTAAACCGCTATACAATGCTATAATATGGCTTGATACTAGAACTGTGGACACTGTTGATCAATTAAAAAATAAAAGAGGTTCAAAAGCAGTGGTAGAAAAGTGTGGTTTGCCAATCACAACATACTTCAGTGCTGTCAAATTGCGATGGTTAATTGAAAATGTCCCACAAGTTAAAGAGGCAATTGAAAATGATTCTTGCCTGTTTGGAACAATTGATTCCTGGTTAATATGGAACTTAACCGGAGGAGTTAATAGCGGTATTCATGTAACAGACGTAACAAATGCCAGTAGGACGATGCTCATGAACATAAGAACTTTGGAGTGGGATCCATGGTTGTGCAATTTTTTTCAAGTACCCATTTCTATATTGCCGAGTATTAGGAGTAGCTCTGAAATTTTAGGTTGCCTTTTGGGTAGTTCATTAAATGGAATGCCTATCTCTGGTTGTTTAGGTGATCAAAGTGCTGCTCTAGTAGGCCAACTATGTTTTAAACCTGGTACAGCTAAAAATACATATGGTACTGGATGTTTCTTATTATGTAACACTGGAAAAGTTCCTATATGGTCCAAGCATGGACTACTAACTACTGTAGCATATAAACTGGGTCCTGATAAGCCAGTTACTTATGCCTTAGAAGGTTCTGTTGCTATAGCAGGTGCTTTAATTCGATGGCTGCGAGATAATCTAGGTATAATACAAGATTCAGCATATATTGAAAAACTTGCTAGTTCTGTTGAAAGCACACATGGTGTATATTTTGTTCCTGCTTTTTCTGGTCTTTATGCTCCTTATTGGCAACCCAGTGCTAGAGGTATTATTTGCGGGTTAACGACATTCACGACACGAGCTCACATAGCACGTGCAGCTTTAGAGGCTGTGGCTTTTCAAACATGTGAAATAGTTGATGCTATGAACTTAGATAGTGGTTTTCCTTTAGAAAACCTAGTAGTAGATGGCGGAATGACTAATAATTCTCTATTAATGCAACTTCAAGCAGATTTTTTGGGTCTTAAAGTCATACTACCTTCTATGCCAGAGACTACAGCTCTTGGTGTAGCTATGGCAGCTGGAGCAGCTAAAGGTATTGAAGTATGGGATATAGATTCTACAGTGTCAAATGGCGTCACAACTGAAACTTTTTATCCGAATATTTCATCGGAAGAAAGGAACTCGAAATATTCTTCGTGGAAAAATGCCGTCAAGCGCTCAATGAGATGGGAAGATGATAAAGTTATTGATAATCCCATATTAAAATCATTGCCGGGGGGATTATTTGTATTTTCGTCCTTTGCGCTTCTCCTTTTTGCTGAAGCCTATAGCAAAAAATTTCTTATTTAGGTAGATATAATTATTCATCATCTTCAAATAATGAAACTTGTGAAATAATGATGAATGCTAGAAATAATTTTGTGAGAAACTGATAAAAATTGGGATTTGTGTTTAAGATTATTTTTTACAATGTGTGATATTTTTTTTTCAGTTTCCACAAATCAATTAATTGACTTAATTAGGATTTTCAAATAATGAATGCAATGGAATGAGATTGAGAAGTTTTCTGTATTTGTACCTGCACCGAAAACAGTCTCCAAGTTTTGGTGACTTCAGTGTAGTTCCTTGCTTGAAAAAATATCATGCAAGGGGACCAATTCAAAGTGTATAACTACTTTGCATCCCTGGGCAAATCACTACACATTTTTTTAACTCTCGTAAGCTCAAAATATCTTTGCTGCCTTAATGAAAACAGGTACTGATACAAAAATATCCTCATGAAGTTGAATAACAGCTCTATGATAATTTTGTGAGAAATTGACAAAAAATTGAGATGTGTGATTAAGGTTGTATTTTATAATATGTGATAGAATTTATTTATTTTTTTTTTACAATTTTCTCGAATCAATTCTTCTAAAATATGCATTTTTAAAAAAGGTAAAACACTTTTGGTAAAAAAAAGAAAAGAAAAATCTCAGTATTCAATAACTTAGCATTTTCTTGCAAATTATTTAAATAATCTGAATCATTCCTGCATAAATGGATTTAAAAGAAATATAATTTGATAATAATATAATTATACAAATGGGTATAGTTATTAGAGCTTTTTGTCCTGTTAATATATAAAATAGATTTATTAAGACATTGACTGAATCAGATTAATTTTTAATGAAAAATAAAAAATAAATTAAAAATGTGTATTTTATTTTCGTCTTGTTTCTTTAAACTTATGCTACAATTGTGTATAAAACTTTTAAAAACCTTGTCTCAACCATAATGAATTTTGTTGTAAAATTTTAATGAAGTCGCTAATTTGTTTCTCTCTCAAAGCTTATTATTTAAAGAACACATGAGTATCTCAAAAAATTATGGGAGCAAACACAGTAAAAAACAAATAAAGAGAGTGCTAACTTGAAGTATATTTTATTCTAAATAATGGTTTGTAAATATAACACAATGAAAACTATTTAATAACTTATGAAAAAATTTAATTAATAATAGTTAAGCTAGGTAGATTTGAAAGGAAGTGCTATTCTATGTGAATAAAAAGCCATGTTGATTTGTTTTCTTTAAATTTATGTGGTGCTTCATAATAAATGATTTGAATACTCGTTAAGAGAATAAGCTAGTTTTATTTTATAGTTTTTTATAATTTAAAATGAGCTACAAGCTTATTTAAGTAGAGTTTCTGCAACAAACTAAGAATATTCTAAAAATTAAAAACATACTTGTAAAACTAAGTAAACAAAAACAGAGTAAGGCTTTAGACATGTGTTGTCAAAAAATTATTAAAACAGTTAAATGTCTAGAGAATGGTACTCGAAAATTCATAATGAATTGGAAGTTTTTCTAACATAAACTATATTATCATAAAGAAATATAATATTAAAATATATTTTGTTGTATAAGTATTAATGCATAATTAGCAATAATTAAATTAAACTAATAATAATAATTTTGAGTCAATGGGGAAAAAGTTTATTTTATATTTACATTTATTTTATTTAAAATTTTCAATGAATTTTTAAGTAGTCTGAATGAAATCTGTAAATATTTGATTTATTAATTTATATTTTTAAATGGAAGTATTATGTCGGAAAAATTAGTTATTTTTTCTGTTAATTTTTAAAGTTGACTGTCTTTAAGTCCAAATTAGAACAATACATTAAATGCAAAATTATCTTCAAGAAAAAAATATATATATATAAATTACGAAATGAATAAAAAAGAGAAAATGATTTTAAGATCTAAATTTCTAGTTGCTTTACTTTTTAAATAGTCTCAATGAAATCTATAAATAATTGAGTTATTAATTTGCATTTTATATTTTTAAATAGAAGTATTATGTTGCAAAAATTAGTTTCTTTTTTTTTGTGTTAATTTTAAAGTTGACTGTCTTGAAGTCCAAATTAAAACAATGCATTAAATGCAAAATTACCTTTAAGAAAAATTTATAGGTATATATAAATTTAAAAAAGAAAAAATTATTTTGAGAAATCTACATTTCTAGTTACTTTACTTTTATTAAAAAAAAAATAATGGCATAGATAACAATTTAATAAAAGTGATGCTACTTATTTTTATTCAAATTTATTTATTTCTGGACACGTTATTGCTAATATTTGAACTATAATTCACTAAAGCAGTGTTTCCCAAAGTGTGGTACGCATAACCCTAGGGGTACTGGAGCAGTTTAGCAGGGGTACGCGTTCTTATGCGAAATATCTTGCAAAAGATTAAAATTTAATATTTTTATTTAAAAACAAAGCTAGCCATGAAAATTTATGATGACATATTATTCTATTGGCTATTTTTTGCAGAGTTAACAGTTAATAATTAGTGGTGTCAACAGCCAGTTGAGATTTTTAACTTTTGTGCAATTTTTTACAGTAAAAATAAATTAATTTTATTATTAGTGGTACACAGCGTTACGAAAAATTTAGAAAGGGTACACAAAAGTCTTAAGTTTGGGAAACACTTCACTAAAGTATTGCAACACCTACAGTTGCACTAAGTTAATTCCATTAGATTTAAAAAATATCTTTACTGCTTTTGGGCTATTATTTAATAAAATTAATTATCAATATGAAAGTACATTTGTTATAAATTTATAAAAGGTTCAAAAGAACGGACATTCAGATGTATAACATAGCTGCAGAGTGTAGTGTCATAGTCTAAGCAGGTTATGAAAGCTATAAAATGGAGCAAAGTATGTTCAATATGTTAAACATTATATATCCATTTTGATGAAGTGAAATCTTTTTTTCTGAATGCGTGCCTCACTGTGCTAACTTCATACCTTGGCTTGTGCAGACAGTAATGCATGCTACATACCAAATAATATACAGATGTTAGTTTGTTTCAAACTTAATCGAAGCATCATGACTCATATTCATTGGGGCACCTTGATGTTCAATTTTTTAAAATTTAATTGGCGACATATTTTTGACTTATTGTAGAGGACAAAAAAGCTTGATCTTGCATCACACTATCAAAAACAGCTTGGACAATCTAAGGTTGATATTGTGAAAAAAAATTCCTAGAGCAACTATCATGAAGCAAATATTTACTTCAATAATAATTTTGATGAACTTGACTTTTTGATTTTTATTTATTAGACTAAGAGAATATTTATATATATTTTACTTTCCTTTATCAAAATGTATAAATAAAAAAATACTGTTGTGAAATTAGCTGAGGAAGTATGAGTATTTTTCTCAAAGGTTTATTATTGACTTGTATTATATAGTATGTAAATGCATTCCAAAACCTAATAATGTTTGTTCATGCTTTAAATAATTTATTTTGAATTGCATATGGATGACTTATGATTAAATTATTTAAATTTTGAAGAGAGAAAACAAAACTTGTCTGATGCATTTTTTCCAACTAAATTCACTTCAAAAGTTCAGATTTTTTTTTTAAGTCTACATGTTTTATACCTTGATGTAACTAATTTGTTGTTGTTTCTCATCCCCACTGGTTTAGCGGAGCTAGACCAGGTCCATGAGTCCATTCACCCTAAGGAAGTCAAAAAACAAGACCGGGTCGAGCAGAAAATCCTCCTTTTTAAAATCCACACAACTAAGGAGGTGGGCTGGGCTGGCTGCACTGGAGAAACATTTGTTGCAGGTGGGATAGATCTTTCGCTGTTGCTCATACCTCATGCACTTTATGTGACCACTGATGAATCTAGTGAACGCGGTTTGATCGAGTCTATTACCTTTGAAGGTCAAAGCACGACCCTGCTTATCCCCAGAGTACCAGATATGTACTGGGGGAGTATTCCAGTCTAGCTGGACACCATGCTTTCTAATGGAGTGAATTTCCGAGGATGTGAGTGCCAAACTTTCCGGCAGAGGTTCATTTGTGCCAAGTTTAGTCAGCGATCTCATTCCCGTACAGAACAACGTGGGACGGAATCCATTGCAAATAAATATCCCGCTTCATGGAAAGTTTACTGAGAAGTTGTAAGATTGCCGTTCCAGCCATATCTCTCACTCTGGGCCATGCACTCAAATATTGGATAGAGCTTCTACTATCCGTTAGGATCCAGATAGGGTCTGGCAGCGAATCCCCTTCAATTGCGTGCAGTCCTGCCTCAATAGCAAGAAGCTCCTATCGGAAAACAGAACAAGAATCCGGGTTTCTCATTTTAATGTTGATATCACCATCAGGTCTCTTGATGTAGACTCCACTTCCAGTACTACTCCGGTCGTCCCCGCTACCGTCTGTATAAACGCAGAGACCCTCCTCTGGGATGTTGTTAATTATTTCTAGAGCCAGTTGTTGTAGCAATTCAGGAACGTCTGAATTTTTATTTGTGCTTAATGCCAAATCCGGACTAAAGTGTACACTTGGAAGCCCACGTGAGGGGTCAACGCAAGTCTTAAGGGAATGTTGTTCGACATCCTGGTAGACTGTATTTAGGGAAATTGCACGTGAAAAAGGGCTATCTCTTCTTAGTCTCTGATTATTGGTCCAATGTAGGAGGTAGTCAGCTGTTCTGTGCTGGGCCCCATAACTAAGTAGTTTACTAAAATATTTCACTAAACAATTCTCTCTTCTCATATTTAATGGCAGAAAGTCTGCTTCAAATAACACAATTTCACCAGTGCAGGAATGTCGCAAACCCGTAAATATGCGTCCCGCACTCTGTTGAACTCGATCAAGTCTTCGAAGATTGGAGGCTGACGCACTCGAATAAATTTGTTGACCATACTCTAATATAGGTCTCACGGGAGCGATGTATGTTGTCCTTAGCGTGGTCGCGTCTGCACCCCAGTCACGGCCAGAGATGTACTTAAGGATGTTCAGTCTCTTTCTGCTCTTGACCACCGGGGCCTCAATATGTTTGTTGCAAGTAAATTATGGGTCTAGTACAAAACCCAAATATCTAGGGTGCTTTTCATAAGTTAAAGGAATACCTCTCAGAGATATCTGGGAATGATAATTATAAATATGTTTATTGGTGGTGAAGAAGCTTGTCACTGATTTGGAAACATTGAATGTTAGTTTATGTTCTGCAGCAAAATCCTGGACTCTTGCAAGTGCTAGGTTGAGATTTGATTCTAGCTTTTTAATGTCCGAGTCTGAATCCTATAGAACGATATCATCATCAAATAAACCAATCTTGCTGGCTCCATTCAGCCTCTCCTCCAGTCCCCCCAGAAACAGTGAGAAAAGTGTGGGACTCAAAACTGAGCCCCGAGTGACTCCTTGGAATAGTTTAAAATTGTTGGAGAGGGTGTTAACATATTTTACTTTGATGAATCTGTTCGGTAGAAAATCTGAGATCCAAGCGAGGGCTCTGCCCCCAATGTTGAAGGTCTCATTAAGCTTAACAATAAGTTTCTTTAGCCAGACTCTGTCAAAGGCCTTTGATAAGTCCAGAAATGCAGCAACGGTATGTTTAGTGGGTTTCATATTTTGGGCATCTTTAATGCTTTGACTGAAATATAGGTTCTGATCAGTGATGCTGTGACCCCTCCTAAAACCATATTGTGCTCGGGGGAGTTGGTCTTTGGAATCTAAGAAAAAATTCAGTCTGCAGAGGATCATTTTCTCCATAAGCTTGCATGAGACACAAGTCAAAGCTATTGGCCTATAGTTCTCGGGGGAGTTTGCAGACTTGCCATTTTTTTGCATAGGAATTATTAAGGCTCTCTTCCAGTCTCCGCATCTCCAAGAGTGGTTAAAAATGTCCAGCAGAAATTGCCTTCCACGTAAACCGAGATGATCAATTATGACACCATGAATGTGCCATCCGGTCCTCGTGATTTGGAAAGGTCCATGGAATAAAGTTGTTCCTTTTAACTGAAGGTCCCATTACGAACTTCCAAAAATGAATCAATGAAATGTATCTCTTACCTTGCTATGTTCTATATGTAGTATAAGCAGTACGACCAACCTTTTTTATATATAGGCCCGGGGTTGGCGTCAATATACCTAATGATAAATATCTAATGACGACAGCCAATTTGAATAACAATAGAACATTTTATTGCTCTAATTAACAAATCATGACGATGAATGAAATATGATGTCTACAAGTTCAGTGATGATGAAAAAGTTCGACTTCCTCGCCTGAATACATACACATATCTGACCTCAGCGTAAAAAGTTACGGTTGCAGTTCGACAGCATAAGGAGTTACGGTTGCAGTTCGTAACAAAAGTGTCAGGGGACAGCTTCTGTTGGTTGAAAACCTGGAGCACCCGAAGGTAGAAGTCTGACTTGGCTCCGTTCACCTACTAGCTTTAGCTGGGCATAGTGGGATGGCCTTCACGCCTAGGGTGGCCTTACCAGGAGTTAAACTCCCGACGTACATCGCCCATCCCGTCCAGTGCCACCCTCCCCCCCGCCACATTGAGGCAGCTAGTAGGACTTGGGAGGGTAATTTAATGTAGTACATAAAAAATTATTTCGAATCTATTTGAAACAAAAATGGAATTTCATGTTTGAAGATGGAATCTTGCAACTGAATTTCCGACTAAATTAGCTAGAGCACTCAAATATCTGCTGGAGTTCGTCAGGACAATAAAAATTTTATTATTTCCTAAGAGCTACAAGCAGAATTTACCGTCCTTTTCAATGACCAATCAAAATTTTGACTATTTTTCTACTATATAGTGTCCTTAAATCTCTACTGAAGCTCTGCGTTCGATTGTGATAAAATTTCCACTCGTTTCCTGATCACTACAAAAAGTTTACCGCGCTATAATCGCCAATGGAAATTTATCATTAATCATATTCTCTACCACTCACCCATTCCAGTCCTGTAAAATTAGACCTTTCTTTTCATAGAAAGCTTTATTTTATTATAACTGATAGCTGAAACTGCATAGCATAGCTTTCCAATCTTTTTTCTAATGTATCCATTTCTTTTTTCTGTACACTTCTCCCTTTTTTGAGGGAAATGGAAGTGATTTGAAGGGGAATTGAATTTCTTCTAGACAGGTTAGTAAAATATTGTTTCTGATGAATTTTTTCAATCTGAATTGAATGATACAAATTCAGAGCCAATCGAACTGTTTGTTCAGAAGTTATAAGTGTTTTATGTACAAATATGTACTTGTACGTATTTACGCTTCTTATTTGGCTATCTAAACAAGTTAGACATTGTTTCCTTTGCGTTTTTTTACTCTGAATCGAATAAGACTATACATAAATCTATAGAACTCATAGTTCAAATGTTGCAAGAGTTTTTATTTATAAAAAGTGCTTCTTTTGACTCATAGCAAGGCTGCTTAAATTTTAATTGGAGTTACTTCCGATGGCGAGTTTTAATCGCTTAATGTCCGCTACGAGCAGAACTTGCATCACTGAATAGAATTTATCATCAATCAAAATTTTGACCATTTTCATACTAGCTAGACTGCTCATATTTCAAGTGAAGCTCTGTTTTTGATATCAATACTAGTGGAAAAACGCAAATTTTCGATGCTTATTTTTTGTTTAATTATTAGAAAAATTGTTTTCATTTAAGGGGGAGGAAATGAATGTGCATGTGTCGAGCCCCGGCTTCAGAATCGCAGCTACATTGTCGTAAAGCGCAGCATCGTTCATGTAGAAAGGTTTTGTTTTTCTTTTCTTCATAAATTTTTGAAGGATTTTCGCTTACCGGACGGGATATAAATGCTCATGATTTTTTTATACGCATTTGAGAATTAAAAAAAATCGATGCAAGTTTAAAAGATAGTTCGCTCTAGTAATCATGCTCTTTTTTTTTTTTTTTTTTTTTTTTTTTTTTTTTTTTTTAAAAAAAAACATTATATTAATAAAATATGACGGTGATTGAGGATTTAGTAGCAAATTCAGATTTGTAGCAAACCAATTAATCAATGTGGTATATTATTTTTTTTAAGAATTTGGTTGAAATAAAATCGATCCAATATTTATTATATATTGCGCACATCAAAATTTTAAATCACGCATTTGAAACTTCTCCGATTTCATCATAAAATATAACATCATAAAAAGCTCCGATTTCATGATAAATATATGTAGTGTTATGATAATTATTTTCGACAGTTATTGCGTGCAATTTTTACTTTTTTTGAATTTTTATGTATTATTTCTACACGTAATATTTGAATCGCCCATATAAATAATAACTTTTTGCCGCGCTCAATTTACGCAGATTATCGTAAATCCACATAACGTTTCGATTGTATTTTCGGCAATTATTGTTATCGATTTTCACATAGTTTTTCAATGTCCCAATATATTTCAGACAATATGAGAAATTCGAATCGCACAATTGAATATTTTCTTTTTAGCTCAATGATTATTGTTTTTTTTAGCAGTTATATCTATTGATTTCAACATAGTTTTTAAAATCCGATATTTTTCAGATGATATTGTTTATTACAACAACCGAATCTCGAAACGAAAAACGTATTTGAGTAACCCCCTCGGCGATCTTTATTTCGGTAGTTACTGCTACGGATTTCACGATTTTTTTTATGTGATAATGATTCACAAAATGCGAAAAAGAAAATAGTTAGTGGGTTTTTCTCCCAACAAAATGCGAGAATATCGCTCATAATATTAGAATTAAAAAAAAAAAAATTACACATTGAATTAAAAATTATGTATATATATTTTTTTTTTCATTTTTTAAACAGCGCTTCTTTTGCATTTATTATTATTATAAGTATCTTGTAGAAAGATATTAGTGCTTGAGATTGTCGCAGAAAGCCCGAAAAAATTCTGCCACTAGGCAAGTGATATGTAAAAAACCATTCAATAATTTTAAAAAATAAAATGTTTCTCGAAAGCAACCATTTCATGAAACAAAATGTGAGTAATATTTCTAGTTAGTAATTGCAGTTATGTAGTTGAGTTAATAAAAAAATCTAAAATTTTTTTAAAATATTTTATTTACACTGATTTTATGTGTAATAATCTTTTAGGAATCTCCGGGCTAAATATGACAGATTATCTTTATTTAATACTCCTATTATTTTTTGCCAATTCTTGAAATGATTTTATTGCAGGTCAGTTTAAATGTAACTTGCAATTTTTTAACGTGGTTGAATAAAATGTGTTGCAAAATGCGTTCTAAATGTGCTCTTATGAGGTTTTCAAGTTAATTTTGAAAGTTAAGCTCAGGACTTGAAGAAACCAAATTGATGCTGTTCAAATACTACACAGGAATCTGAAGGCAAGTTTATATTTGCTGACTGGGAGAGATCATTCCTTACACAGGACACTTAAATACCTTCATTTCCATTTTTTTTTTTTTTTNTTTTTTTTTTTTTTTTTTTTTTTTTTTTTTTGACAATCAGAGAAAATAAGTAAATAAAAAGAAAATACATTTTTAAATAAAAACAAAATTTGGGGAAAAAAATGTCTTCAAGGAATTTTACATGTCAAAAGTTCTGACCACTGAATGAAAATGCAAAGATACCTAAAGAATACTCTACTATACGAAAGGAGACTTTTATTTGAATTTAATCCCTAAAATTAGACTTTTGTTAAAATTGGACTAAAATTAATAACTACAGTAAAAGTTAAAGAAAAAAAAAAAAGGAGTCCGACATTTTTACGTAAATATTTGCTTGTTTTTAAATATGCTTACACAATATTTTTTAACACCCTATTGTGTCAAATGCGTAAATTTTTTATTTAATAAAGAGAAAAAACTATTGTTATAGTGTTTCATAAATTTGTATTTTTTCTTTCTTGTGAGCTTTAGGCAGAGCCATCCATCACATCACTAATAAAAAGCCTGGTATTTATTATAAATATACTTAGTGATACGTAATACTCTTTTATTAGATTTTGCTATACTCTTGATACGAACGAATTAGGTTTGAAAATAAAAATGAATTATATTTCTAATAAGAATAATTTCCTAATGGTTTGAAAATGCATTTGGATAGTTACTAAAAATACACTTAAAAATTAAAGAATTCTTTGTTACTACCAATACCATTTAATATATAATTTACCTTTCCAAAAACTAGTATAAAAACGAAGGCATTTTGCCACCTCATCATTTTAAAGAGCATATAAAAAAAATGAAACTTGCCATTGTTTAACGTGTTTTTTCGAATTAATACGTTTCATAATCTATTGTTTCTCTAACCAGCAGTTTAAAGTGTTTGTTGATACAGATTTTTCTATTAACTCTTTTAAATTGGAGAATCATTCTTAAGACATATGTAATGTAATGTAATTTTTTCGTGTATCTCTCAACCAAGCAAAAACCATTTCTTAAAAAGTAGAAAAATGAAATTCCTTCTCAAATTTCGCTAACTCCATGATTTTGCTGAATATAGTAGGGAAATTCAGAGAAAAATTCGTGGAGTAGTTATAAAATTATTTTTGTATTTATTTTCATACATCAGCAACCAGTTCCACATTTAAAATAATATTTTTTTTCTTCTTTTTTTTGAAAGGAATCCGCCTGGAAAGCAATGCTATTATTCAGACACGCATAAGAACATCATATGAATAGTTTGAATAAATGAATAAACAAAATGAATAAACATCGTATGAATAAACAAAAAAAATCTAAAATCGCGCAAAATTTTTTTAAATTTATTATCCAACAAATTTACTTAATTTTTTTTTTCAGATCGATTTAATTACTCGTATATATTTTCCCCCTTTTACTAATTTAAAAGAAAGAAAGAAAAACGAAGGGAATATTTTTAAAAATTATTCTATATTGGTTCAACCAAATTACTTCAAAATAAAATCAATAAATAACATTTAAAAATCAAGGAAAGCTTTGTTGCTACCGATACCGTTTAAAAAAAAGAAAAAAAAGGCAAACGGAAAGGATCAAAAGGTAAGCAGTGTAGTACTTCATTCTTAAAAAAAAATTAACAACTGTATTTTTCTTAGAAAATAATAGAAAAGCTATTTAAACATTTACCGTAAACGAATAAATGCGCAATCTAACTTTTTTTTTTTTTAAAAAAAAAAGAGCTTTTGTGGGTATGAAATCTTGCGACAAATTGAATACGTTTAAAAATGTGATGCAAAGTATTGAAATTTTTTTAATATTCTGACCGAAAAATAAAGTTATATTTTATCAGGGTCGGACTGGAAGCATGGTAGGGGACTTATAAAAGTCGAACTATTCTCGATTTCCCGGAAATTTAAAAAAATTGTTGCTAGTTGCGTTATTTATAGCAAAATTTATTAGGAATTTTAAACTTTCTCTAACAAGTTAAATATTTCATGTTTTATTTCTAAAGACTTTTTTTTAATTAACCTAGTTAATATCCTATTCCATAAGAATGAATTTGTTGTAAAATTACAGGATTACTTTTTTTGTTCTATAAAGAAAAAGAAGCAAATTGCGTATAGTTTTGTAATTTGTAAATACAATTAAGTGTCATTTAGCATTAAAATATTTTTTTAATACCCCACTTTTCTTAAAAATTTATCGGAAGGAGCCCAACGCTTTTTATCTCTGATATTACATTTGCCCTAAACTTTGAAGTGACAAGTTTTCTCATCGTCAGTCAGATTAAAATCTGTAAAATTTTTTATTCTAAATTATAAGAATGGAAAAAAACATACTGAAATGTATTACAAAATTAAGTTGCTTTTTTTTCAATAATCTTTTTAACTTAAATGAATATTTGTCCCCAACAGCATACCTTCGCGGATGGCCAACCGCAGTAGCTAGGATCCCGCTATGACGTCAGAAGAGGACCAACAGACTTCCGATTTAATTTTTTTTAGGATACTGCATTAGCAATATTCTGTCTGCAATTCCATTAGCAATATTCTGCTAAATTCCTGGATATAGGAGAAAATCCAATGCCCCCTGAGGATAGTCTGATCATGAGTCTGTTCGGGATCAAAAGGTTGGGTTCTCATCTAGAAAAATGAAATGTTTCGTTCTCCTTTGGGTTAGAGCCTCGCATAAGCGAGATATTGAATGACAGGACTTCACGCTGATCAATAAAGTACAGGGTTGAACTAGTGCCCCTGAATTAGATGATTTTATAGGTTCAATGCATTTGCATTAAGGGGAAGTTAAAAATGCCTCTTATGGTACTTCTATCTGCTAATATTTTAATGAACCACCGTCAGGAATAAAACGAATACAAATGTGGCAAAATTCAAATGCGTAGCAAAGTTATTCAAAAGAATTAAATTGAATATTATTTGACACAGTTCTCTCTAGATGGCGCAATCGAAAAAATTTACTCATTTCTGATTGGATCACACTTACATTATTGATGAAAGCGATTCAAGTCTAGAAACGAATCACCACACGACAACTCAGGCCAGACATCACGGAAGATGTAGTTTTTGTTTTGTGGATTTTTTTTTATTCATTTGTTTGATTAATAAGAATCAGCTAGCTAGAGGTAAACCTCTCGATACGTACGTGTCATAACACTAGTGGCTAAAAAAAATTTAGCTCTGTTTATTTTGATAATCTATTAGGGATTTCTTTCAAAACACAATTTGACGTTTGCTGTTATTTCTATCATCAAGTTTGTTGGCTTAAATAAAGGTATGTATCTGAACTTTATGTTATGTTTTGGAATTATTTGAAAAATTATTACGTGGATGTATTAAAATTTTTTTAAACAAGGATTTTATAAATATTTTTATATTTTGGGTGTTATAAATAGGTGAGGTGTATCTGTTTGGTCTAATATGTTAACATATAGTATTTATCATTATGTTAATCGTACATTTTCTTCAAAATTTATATAAGACGACTTGTCAACAGGAAAGTTTCCCTAAGACATTAAATATATATTTATTCTTTATTTATTGTTTAGTAAATTACAAGTTAAGTTATTTATGTTATCTTATCTCAGAAACATATGGAACTAATTCATTTGTTTACAAGTGATATTATTGTTTTCTTTAGGGAAAAATGTGGCACAATTTTTGTTTTTGTGTCAGCTGCTACATTTCGATACGTAATTTTTACAAAATATCATTCATATAAACCAACTGTATATAAACAATTGACTATAAGGATTCATTTACTTTTTATTATTGTTTACTTATTTAGATGAAGTGTAAAGCGATACTGATTACGTGGTATTTTAAATGTTTATCAATATTCGAATTAACACCATTGATTAATCTGTTAGGTATTTATTTTGTTATAAATGTGTTTAATTTATGGTACTTATAGTTTAAAAATGCATAGCAAATAAATAAGTTAATTATAAAGTTTTTAATTAATTTATTATTTTGTAAATTTTTTAAGAAATAAAAATTTAGAAATTCACGATTACATAATATTATGCTGAATTTTTCTTGTTCTATTAAATTAAAGATTTCCATTTCCTTGTACTTTGCTAATATTTATTAATTTAATTCTGCAAAATAACTGCTGTCAAAATTGGAATATATTTGGATTTTTTTTATAATTTTTGGTATTGCAAACACTTGAACTTGAGTTTTCTAGATTATGCTTTTATGAATGTATATTTTATAAAGAAATATAAATATTTTGTTATAGTCTGCAGAATGCCGAAACTCAAACATATCGATTGACATCATGCTTTTATTATGTTCAAAAATTTTCCATATGGTGCTGTGGTGCCAATTACAACTGCTCAGGCTCAAAGTGGATTTAAAACTTGCAAATTAAAAAAAAAACATATAGAGGTTTCCCAATGGTGGCTATCAATTACACATTTCGATCATGTCCTCTTTTATATCTGTTGCCCGAAAGTTGCTGAGACTTTGCTATTATTTTGCCATTGATCATGATATGAAAATATTCTTTAAAATGGACTCAAGCAAAGGTTTATTTTTGTTAGAATTTTTTCAGAAGAGTCTTTTTTTTCTTCTCAAAACCTCAATTTAAGCAATTAGTTTACAAAATCTTTTTTGCTACCAACATAATTTAAAATGCTAAAAGTTAATTAAACCTTTATGTTGCAATTAATATTGTAGTTAATTTCAAATTATGTCTTCTGTTATTCTATATTGATAAAAAAAAATTAATAGCTAGATGTCTGAAGAGAATAATTTTCAATCATACTAAATATTCAAATGGGTATCGTCCATACATAGTATTATGGATACAAAATTAGGAAGTAAATAAAAATTGTATATTATGCAAAGCTTATTAAATGAAAATAAGCTACTGCTTTATGAGTATTTATATTCGATGGTATGTCTAATTTTATAGTAAAAATATGCGGTACAATGCTACTTTATCTTGCAAAATGCTATCCGCGGATATAGATAAAAATTTTTTTTTAAATGTTCAGAAAAATTTTGTGAACATTTGAAGTATCTTATTGAAAAAATAGTTTAGCATTTATTGATTGATTATGCAATTCCTATTGAACAAAAATAAATGAGCAAAACCAAATAAAAACCGAAGCATTATAAAAAATAATAATCAAAACTCAAAGCATTTTTATATTAAGGAAATTATTGACTTAATATGTTAAAGAAAATTAAAACACTCATAGAATCTGTCCTAAAAAGGTCTCTGTCATATTAATCCTTTATGCCGTAAGACTCCTGGAATTCTAAGTATTTAATAAAAGTAGCAATATCCTTTCTAGGAGCCACTCAGGTTATTTAAAAAAGGGAGAAAAAAAATAATACTGGTGTGCATGTAAGGAGCATGTTTTAATAAAGTATAAAAAATTGTGAATTATTTATGATGAAGCTGCATTAAATTTTCTTTTTTGGTGTCGTTGAAAGTTTGAGGGAAATGAAAGAAATTCTACAAATTAAAAAAAAATCTTACATTCCTACCTTAGCATGATAGTTGTTGAAAAAATTGTTTGATTTCAGATTTAAAAAAAATTATTTTTTCCTTTCATTGTCTAGAATAGTTAAATTTTAAAATAAAACTTTTTAAGGATGTGATTATGGAATATTTTTCATGAAAATTAACACAGAATTATTTAATGTTGTATAGTTAAATAATTAATTGATACGATACGCTTGAGTAACTACATAATACATTGGAGTTTAGGGGTGGTCAACTTGAAATGGCATTTTCTATCACTAAAAGAAGCATTAATATTTATTTAGTAAACAAAAAGTAGAGGACCAAAATTTCAGTTTTAAACTGATTTTATGTAAATTTAAATTCAATGGAAAAAGTCCCAACAAAATATTCGTAATTTATTTTTTAAATGCAAAGAACATTTGCATTTTATGGATGATCTTTCTTTTCCAGTTCTCAGCTTTATCTTACTTTTCAATGTCATTCTTTATCGATGTGTATTTGAAAATCACATATAAAGTTTCTAAGAGCCAAATAGTTTTAAATGAAATACTTTATTTTATAATGAAGAAAATAGTAATTCGATTTAAAAAGGAGGTAATATTATGTTACACCACTTTTTTAAATTGTTCCAGCAAGCATTTTTACTATAAATACCACACTTTTAATGTATGCAATACAATGTTTTGTGCTGTTATGTAGCGAAAATTCCAGAAACTTGGGAAGTACTCCTAGATGCACTGCTGTATCTGCAGGTACTTATTAAAAATAAATTATTCACTAATTAAGTTTTTTTAAAACTACTAGTCATTTTGTTTTACGGTTGGGTGTGTAATGATGTGGTCGAATTGTCATTGCTGTCACTATGCCATGTAAAAAATTTAATTTAAAATTAAGTATAAGTAAATAAGCAAAAAAAAAGACGCTTCTAATTTAAATAAATTCATTTAACATTATTTACAAGACTTGGTCTCAACACGAGATGTGTTGATGCTGGGTAATATTTCCAAGTTAAAAAAGTTGTGGGGAGGAATTGTACTTTGAAGTACAGGGATAGATTTCTCGATTTTGTTGCAATGTCACAGTTTTAAGGACTTTCTGCTTGAAGATAAGGACCTATCTGGAGAATATACCATGTAACAGTCTGATGAAAAATTTCTCCCTTGGAAAAAATTTGGCTTTTCCCTATGTTGCCTCAAGCTATTAATTTAAAGTTTTAGTAAAGTGCAGGTTATTCATTTTGAAAAAGCAATGAAGTAGATATGTGATATTTTTTAATGTTAGTACTTAAATTTTATTAGTGAACTCGTAATTATTATTAAATTAATTTAAAGAAATTTCTTGCAGAAATCCAATATGGCTGACAATTTTGATCCCTGTGAATGTGTTTTCTCTCATGAAGGAGCAATGCAACGTCTTATATCCCTGGTATGATTTGAAATTGTTTTTAGGAAGTAATTTCATTTTTTTAGTGACATAAAGTTAATATTTTTTTTTTCTTTTTATAGCTACGAAGCTCTCAAGGCTATTGTACCACTGAAGAATGCTTTACTAATCGTAAGTATTTGTTTTGAGATATTGTACTTTTAATTAATTTCTCATTTCAAGTTTTTCAAAAAGCTATTTAGATAGCTCATTATCTTTAAAAGTTTATGCACATGAACTTTGTTAAATAAATTTTTACTAGTAGTATTTAAATTTTGGTTTCATAAATTTGACTTTCAAAATTTAGAAACTTCAATACTTTTGACTCAACTAGGTTTTAAATATTGTTAACCTTTTTTAAAATTTTATTAATATCAATTTCTATTTTTAATTCCAGTGAGCTGTCAATGAAGTATATGGTTAATATATATATTTTTTTAATCTCAATAGCTCCTGGCCCAACAGTATCTGAAAGTGGAGGAACTGATGGAACCATGATGATGTTCACTATGGGATGGTTGTTGTTGGCTCTAGTCTTGTATTTTATGCGCCCAGCTTCCTTATCTCTACGAGGAGATTCTAAGCCTTCGAACAATCAAGTAATATGTTATTTAAATTTTAACTATTTTATATTATTCTTAGTGTTGATAATTATCTATTAAAGTACAGAAATGGACAAACTTCAAAAAAAGTTTCTGTTCTATAAACAAGAATCTGCTCAGTGTCTAATCTAGGGATGTAACGAATATTCGGCCTTTTTGCCGAATATTCCGTTGGCAGAATATTTCCACCGCTCTCCTGTCTTATTTATTGGGACTATATTTCCCAGATTGTGGCTACCTTTAGAATGTGTTAATAATCCAAATTTGTCTAGGAGGAAAAATTGTTATTTGGGAAAAAGCTCTTTTATATGAAGATGTTTGTTAGATTAATCTATAACCTAATAATTTGAAGAAACTTAAGTCTCTGAAACTTCATTTATAGATAAACATTCTGTGCTAATTTTCAATATGAAAAATTTTTTGCTAATTTCAATATTAAGAATTGAGGTAGTAGTAAAAGTCTTCTGTGCCACAGATCCTGGGTTCGATCCTTGGGTCGGGCAAGGTTGACTCAGCCTTTCATCCCTTCAGTGGGTCGATAAATGAGTACCAAGCATGCTTGGGAACTAAACACTGGGGGTTCCGCATTCGGCTGACCGGAACATCTGCTCCTGCACCCACCCCAGAACCCAAGGTCAAGAAAACTGAGGTGGGCACAGTAGGCCTTGGCCCTCTATGGGCTGTCGTGCCACTGAGTTTAGTAGTAAAAGTTGTCCCATGGAATTTCATCTGTTAAGAGTCTTCAGTCTCTTTCAACATCTAACCAACTATCCTGTGAGATCAAATATTGTCTCAGGTTTGAGAAAAGCAGGATATGAAGCTTTTTTAGGTTCCTATGACTAAGGAATTACTTTTGTTGTGCAACAATGCCCATCTCAAGTATAAAAATGATTTAGAAGAAGGGAATAAAAAAAGGACAAATGAAGAAGGGGGGAAGCAGAAACTGCTGCAAAATTATGATTTATCTAAACTGTAAGAACTATATTATGAAGAAAATAAGAAAAACAAAACAACGGATAAAGCTATTTATTAATGCAACTAAAATATTAGTTTAAGTTTTGAAAAGAAAAAAAATTGTGAAGATAATTCCATGTCAGAGATTGTTGCGTGATGTCAAAAATTTAAAATCTTCTGGAACTGACTTAAAGACAGCAGCTTAAAAAACTCTTAAAAAACTTTAAGTATCACAGCTTATTTATTTTTTTGGGGGAAAATCTGACTAGCTTTTTTTCCTGCTAAAATTAAATTTTAGTTGATTCCCTTATATATCTAAAAAAATACCTTTTTCTTCCAGATGTTAAAAATTGTTAACTAAAATTAATTATACTTAGTTTTTGTGACATAGAGCAATTTTCTTAATGTAAGATATCTAAATATTTTCTTAGTTTCAAAATATTGAGAAAAATATTCTTTAAGGCAATGTTTATTTAAAATTCAGGTGAAAGCAAGTTGAGAATGTGGATTTTAGAATTTTTGGAAGCAGGTTGGGAATGCAAAATTTTGTATGCATTTTTATCCTTGTTCAAGCTAGACATATATTGAAAATTAGTAAAAAATCCTTATATTTATTGGCTATTAAGAACTAAGATTTAATGTTAAATATATATTGGTAAAATTTACTTATTTGTGAATTAAAAAGGTTTTACTTCCTCTGCAATTGAGTTATGTCTAATGTTCTGCAATAATTGCAAATGTTCTGCAGATATCCTCAAAACTTAGCAAGCTTTTACTAGTTAAATTTTACCATTCCTTTTTACTAAATTTAATTTTATTTTGCAGAATAAATTGCTCCTCCCTCAAAAAAAAAAAAAAAAAAAAAAAAAAANAAAAAAAAAAAAAAAAAAAAAAAAAAAAAAAAAAAAAACCCTGCATTAGTTAAACATAAAATCACTTATGCATGAAATTATGTACTTCAAAAACTTATTCTTTTGGTATTTTATAATTTATTAGTATTTTTAAGGTATGGTCAAAATGATATATTAATTATTATTTGTAATGGCTAGTTAAATATTAATATAAACAAAATTTACAGTGAATTTTTTGGTACATGATTTAACTATATTATACAATTGTTAAATCTTCAGTAATGACTATATTTAGAAAAAACTTGCTGCCCTGAGTCATACGGCATAATTCTCATGACGTACATTGTAAACATGAATACCAATCAGAATTGCATTTGAATTTTTTAAATAATATTTATACTACTACCTCTACTTTGTTAAAAAAGTAGTATCTGCAGTAGTTTCACTACTTAGCTTAAGTGAAATAAGCATTTAACTTTCACAACATCTCACAAAAGCAATGTAAAATCAAAGGTTTTAGGTTAGTCTAAATATTTAGAAAAGTATACTTGTATACGTTTTTAAATTACTGCGATTGAGAATGTGCAGATTTAAAATTGTTATTTTGTAATTTTAAAAGTTTTACAAAATAAATAACATAGCATGTTATTGATTGAGAGTGATATTTAAGTTGTGAATAGTTAATAAAAATAATGACCATAGTTTTATAATGACTAGCAATGGTGTTGTAAATTATTATATTTATTTTTCCCAGGGACCTAGTCAACCACCTCCTGACAGTTCAGTGCAATAATATGTTTATCTGCTACAAGAGATTTTATATTTTGGTTCGACTTCAATGAAGGACTCTGGCTTTAATGAATGCATCAGAAGAATGTTAAATTTTTATACACAATGTACTCCTTATTTATTACTGAATGCTGCAGTGCACTGAAGAACACATATTGTTCTCTATCCAAAAAAGGAAATTATTCCTTAATATTTAGCATTTTTCTGATGCACCATTTAATAATCATAAATCTGCAAAATAAGTTATCACAGTGATAATTTTTTCAAAAAATCTTTGCACAAATTTTCTGAAATTGTACTAAAAATGTTTTCTTTTTTTTTGCATTATTTTAGATCTGTGGTTCCCTAATCAGGATATTAACAAATCCTAATCCTGCTTATAGTAGTTTTTATATGTGAGAATTCACTGCCTATCTTAAAAGAGTGAAATGACTTTAGATTTGGCTATAAAATTTATAAGCTATGCAATAGGCGGCTCTACAATAATCTAAAATAATAGTGAAAAATTAATGTTGCTAAAATTTCTTATTATCATTCAATGTAACTGATTAATAATGAGAAAATGTAGACAGTACTAACTTAAATATGAAAATAGTTGAGATGAAATTTATGTCCGATTATCATTTACCAAATGTTAATTTTCCTTTCACCCCAAATTTCTGATCTCTTTTTCTTATTTTTTAAAAAATTTATATGATGTGTTAAGAAATTAGCAAGGAATTAATAAGAATCAAATGTAGAGAAAATGCTGGAAATTTTATATTCATTAGCAATTCCTTTTCACCATTGAAGGTTTCACTTGACACTGGGGAACCACAAATGTAGAGCATTCCATTCTAGAGTAAAATTTTCCTTATTTTAAATACACTGCGATGGGAGCAAACAGCTTGAATATAGTGTAAATAACTTGCACGAGTGTTTTTGGTCTGACCTAAATGTTATTTCTCTTACGCTGTGATCATAATCCGCATTTATAAACCGTGTGCTTATTATTTACTGATATCATTTATTATTTTTTTGCATTGTGTATGAACGCTTTTTAGCAAGATATTTAAACAAATATTACTAAGTTATTTCTTGTTATGTATAATTATAAATTTAAAACTGCTGCATGTAGTTGCAAATATTGTTATCCAAAGGATTCACATAACAGTTCCTTTGGCACTGTTTAAGGAATTTTGAGTTGTATTATATTTCTTGTATAAATAATGGTTTTGGTATTTTCTTTGTAAATTGTTGTATAATAATAAATTAGTTGTTAAAACTTTATTGCTGTTATTATTAATTGTAATAGTTTTTCAAAAAAATATATTTCATCTGAAGTATTTAGAGCTCAAAATAGTGTTACAAGCACAAGTAATTGCTTAGTTAAAAATTATGCCATGAACATTTTAAGGTTAAATAGGCTTGTTTACCTGGAACAATTTTTTTGTCTCGTTTTCTGTTCCACGACATGTTAGATTGAATTATAGATAGATTTGCAATCAGTATTTTTATTCAATTGAATATGTATTCATAATCAGAATTTTTTTGAAGATTCACATGTATGCCTTTACCCAACTGAATTTCACAATTTTGTATCATATGTAAAAAATTGTATACCTTACAATTAAATTTTTTTCGAATTGTAAAAAAATTTATAAATATTTGCCAAAAGTTATTTTTTGCATGGAATCATCATTGGATAAATGAATTTTATAATTTTGTGCAAAATTTTTTAGCTTTAAAAGTTATCGAGATATGGCAAAACATGTAAAAAATAGAATTAACATTAAAGGGTGTAAGCTTTGTAATGCTCTCCTGGCCACTTTTGGGATAATATTTTCCAGATTAAGGCTGATAGTAATCTGGGGTCAGAAATCCGAATCTATCATAAAAAAGGCATGTTTATTCAGAGAAAATAAGTTCTTGCGTCCGATTTAATTAATCATATTTACTCCTAGAATGTGACTACCAATAACGTTTGTGATGCCAAAGGTGGTTTTCTAAGTTCATTTGCATTGCTCAGTAAGGCCTACTACTTTAAGACAATTACGTACCAAGTTTGATCAACTGCTTAGATTTTTTTATAGAGTAACTTGAAAAATATGCAGAGCAGTTGTTCCATCTGGAAAAACATAGCTAACTGATCCTCAATTTATCTTAACGGCACAAAACAGAAAAACATTTTGATCACTGAAATTGAAAGATAGGTCCTTCAGAATTCAAAAAGCAGGGAATTTAGCCACTAAGTACTGTAATAACCAATTTTATAATCTAAAAAAAAGGGTGCTTTTGTGTATTTGGCTTAGTATTCATGTGATAGTTTATTTCTGAGCGCAACTTATTTATATCTTTAATTGAAAAATGTCCTAGATATGTCAACAGAAAAAGTTTCACGCCGATAGCAATCTACACTGTGAAATACAAATTCTTGAAAAATTTGATAAGTTTTCTTTTTTGGCTTCCTGCTTGATACAGCGATTTCCATGACACAAAATATTCTAAAAATTTTCACTTCTGGATTATTTGCTTGAAAGCCAATTGATTTTCACAGATTCAGTTTTGAAGATTTGCACGGCAGACCGCAAAAATGTACTGATTCAGGCTCACGATATTTTTAACATTCAAATCAATGCTACATGTTTTGTTAAATTGTGTTTTGCAATATTAAAAGCTATTTTTAGCACAATTCTTTCAAAAAGCATAAATGCATAATTTTTCCTATACTGTTTTATTAAATTCACAGAAGAGAATACCTTAAAACTTCACGCGACAACGATTATAATGTATTGCGAAAACTTGATGCTTGAAATAGCTATTTCACCTATTAATGTGTGTCTTATACCAGCCAGAGTTGTTGTCGCTGTTGTTAGACACAATATTGTTTTATTGCCTAGCGCTACTTAGTAGCAATATGTTTGAACTCTAAGAAATACATTTCTAGGCAATATGTTCATGAAGGATCCCAGCTTGATTATATTTTTAAAAAAAAATCTTATTAGTGAGTAATTACCGTTCAAACAGTCAGCAACATAATTAATACATTTGAGTTTTAGTTTTAAAGAATTAAAATGCTGTATAGCAATGTAATACAAAAGGACATAAAATCAAAAGCCAAACAGGGTACGTAATTTTTTTTAATAAAAAAAAAAAATCAGATTTTTTTAAAATTAAAAACTGATCAACGAAGAAACTTTTCGTTGATCAGATTTCATCAAAAATGTTTATTAGTAAACTACGAAAAAACTGGCACAATACTGTAAACACTATGAAAAAAAACTTTCAGGAAAAGGCAATTTATTTTTCATTTATCTGATTTAAAATTTTTGGTCTAACAAAATTTTAAATACAATTACGAATTGATAAAATTCTAATTAAATATTTTGATTAAAGCCATTTTCAAATTAACCATTACACAGGATTATCTTAAGCATTAAAAAAAATGATAGTGGTAGTAGATTTACGTTAAAGTCAATAGGTATTTATTTTATTAAGATACTGATTTAACATTAATTGGGGTACAATTTGTATACAGGTGTATTTTATTTAAGAAGTATTAGGTAGCAGTGATCAAAAATGTATTTAAAGATAGGATTCGTCTTTTTATTGTTCTACTTATTAAAAATTTTAAGGTCTCTGGGAACTGTACATAATTGTTTAGTGTTTTTTTTATTTTTTTTAAAAATTTATTTGATCCAATAATATGATGGAGATATCTTATTTTGCAATTTTTCTTACTGAATTTTAGAAAAAATTGACGTAAATTTATGAATGTAATATTGCTTAAAATTGATGTTTTAGTTTAATTAATAATTTTTTATTTTAATGAAATTTTCGGTTGTTCTAAAAGCATTTTTAGTTATCAAAACACATTATATGATTATCACAACAGGTTTTGTATTAGCTGGATAATACAGAAATGAAATATGAATGGTTTGGGGAATGATAGCGATTAGTCGTACTTTACTTAAATGTAATATTTTTATACCTGATTAATCTTTGGTATTGTTTCCAGATACTTTACAAGTTTCTAATGCTACCATTTGGTAAAAAGTACCATATCACCACAATAATAGAAGCAATTATTTGGTTACATGGATATTATAGTGTTTTTCATCAAATACCCTCTCCCAAACACTTTGAAAATATGGATTATAATTATATTGTGCCAAATTCTTCATATTATGATTCAGTAGAATGCTTACTATGGGCATAGCATCAGGAACAGGATAGAGAGCACATGCTCTACCCCATATTTTCCTAAATTTTAATTCAGAATTCTCAGCCATTTCAACGAAATAATACTGAGATCCATAAAGTACAACTGTTGAAAGTTAGTGTAAGTTATAAAACAATATGACATTTTTAAAATGAATAAAAAAATTTTTTTTTTATGTAGTGTAATAATTTTCAGAGATATTTTTTCTTTTTGTCAAACAAAATTTTTGTAATGAAATTAGACCGGGCCCTTAGCGATTCCGGATTTTTATTGTGGTAATGAGGATATTTTGCAATACTTTTCAAGTGAATTTTCAGTTTGAAAATAGAAATGAAATATAACTCCAAAAAGAATAATTTCATAATGTTTACTTTAATGTTTTGAAATAGATATAGCAGCATTTTAAAATTCTCTTAATGGAAATGAAAAACTGCAACGTTATTTTTATTTATATATTCATTCCTTGAAATTGTAATATATCTTTAGTTTTTCCAAAAACTGAGACTTATCATCATTTTACAACGTGGCTTTCAAATGAATGTGTTACGAAATCTGTCGTGTTTTCAAAGAGTACTTAAAATTTATTTCTGATACAAGTACCGATTATTAACTTGATTATTATTGAATGCAGAAAAGTTTTATTATGTTTAAAAACATATTTAATTCTCTATATTCGTTAATCTTTTAGTGTGATGATTTTAAATATATATATATAATACAATAAAAAGAATAAAAGAAAAGAGAGATTAACGAAGAAAAAATAATAAGTTCTATTAACTGTGCATGTGCTGCAAGTACACAGAGCCCATAAAATAAGTTAAAAAGAAAACAAGGGAAAAAAATATTTTTACACAGAGAATAAATTATTAATAAATGAAATGTTTTTAAAAATTTAAATTTTTTTAAAAAAGCTAGATAACAAAAAAAAGGAAAAGATATAACCTTGTCAACTCATGCGATTATATCCACACACAAAAGAGTGCTTTCTAATATTGTATTAATATAGCCAGAGCAATATAATATATCAATACAATAAGTGTGACGAGCACCAAAAAAATTTTAACGAAAATAAAATATATGTATATCCCCTTGGTTTATACTAATAGAAGGGAGCACTTGGCAATATAATTTTTGTTGCCTCTCTGGTTTATACATCGGGGCCTACTTCTAAATTTTTCTTTCTGGGTCCTACTATGCATGATATATATATGTATATGGAAAATTAGATGAAATTATTTCATTCAACTTTCATCAAAGTTCTATAAATTTTACTATTATCAACTTATGATAATATGATTAATATCAAACACTGCTTCTTCTTATGAAAACTTATCCAAAAGAAGAATACAGAGTCCACCATGACACCTAAGCACTTATTCATTAGCATTTCAATAGCCATAAAAATCTATAATTAAATATGGGGCAATTCCATTGCCAAGTAGTATTATGATTAGACACATACCTTTTCTGTGGATATTAAAATAGTAACGAAACTGACTTTGGCTAGTTGTTATATGTGTCTATACGTTATATTTTTTTAACAGTTAAGAGCAACATTGAAAAGCACTATGTTGACATCATGTTCCTTAACATTAGCTGGAAAAAAAAGCAAAGATTTTATTAAGCAAATGTTACCTACCAAACATCTGTCATTCCTTTAGCTGGTTCCAAAGCATCTATCTTTATTGTTTCTCTCTATGTTGAACATATCTGAATTACATTAATACACATGTTACTATGGATCAAACATGTTACTATACATGTTAATATAAGCCAAAGAATAAAAAACTTTTTTAAGAAAATTAGGACATTTTTTGGAACAGTATACTAGACTACTTTTAAAATGTACAAACTTAAAAAAAAGTATAATTTACTCTAGTTAAGTGAAAGAAAATTTTATCGCTTGAGAATAATAAAAAATACTATTTTTAATTTCAGAACTCCAGTATTAACAATATCCAGTATTAACATAGTTTGACACCAATGTATAAATTCTTTTTATAGAACTGTATAAATAAAAAAATGAAAAGTAACCAGTAGCAGTTAGTGAATATTCCAATGTTAAGATTTCTTTCAATAATCTCAAAATGAAAACACAGTGAATAGGTCACTTAACATTTTTGTACGATTTGTTACTGCATTTGCTGAAAGTAATAAATAAGTGTATGGCTCCAGCATTAATCATAAAGATTTGTGTAAAATTGTTAAGTTAGTTTCTTTTTTATGAAATGACTGAATTCTTAATAATTTTGTAATTATGAATCCTGCAGATAAAGCTATATGTCTAAATATTTTCAATCTCCTGTGACCCAACGTCCAACATATAGGACAATGCTTTATATAATTTTATCAATAAAATAATATTTTATGATTTTTCTTCTGTTTGAATGATAAAGCCATTATATGTAAAAATGTAATTGGTTTGAAGCTTGTGTTAGAATTTCTAATTACCATGAAAAAATTTAAAGAAAAGCAAGCATTTTGATTTAAGTAATCTTTTGGACAGTTTTACGTCATATAAATATCTTATTAAGTCTAATGGATTTTATTTCATGACCGAAATGTGAAATAAGTATTTTCATTTTTAATGCAACAATTAAAAATAATAATTAAATTTAATAATTTTAAGTTTTTTTAAAATTTTTTTTATCACTTTATAAATTTATTTTCTACTAAGATATAATTTCTAAGAAAAAATTACACTTTTAGCTATTATTTAAGGCTTGAATCTTAAGAGAATATCACCGAATTTTGTGATTTTTATTACCATTCTTAATTAAATTAAAATGAAAAGATGTTTGATCGAAAATTAAATCTTTAGATCCCTTAAACTTATTATTTTAAAACTACATTTATATTTTTACAAAATGGGATGTTTTGAATACACACAAAAATAGGAATATCAGGACAAAATATTTCTTTTTATCGAGAAAATCAAGAATATTAAGACAAATACAAAACCAGCTAATGTAACTTGTTCTTTGCAATTATTACACAATAAAAGAAAGAAATATATGTAACAGCTATAACTATGAAATATATGTAACAGCCGATAAAGTTTTTAAGGCAGATTTTATATTTTGGGAAACAGTATTTTTAAAAGCATTTTTGTATACATTTGTTTATTTGTGTTTAATTTGAGAAAGACTGCACTTTTGTGATTTAGTTTCCAAGCATACCAAATAAAGTTATTTATTCCCTGCTCTATAAGTTCAGCTGATTAAGAATCTCGACCAAATGACTTAGCACATATTGGAAAAACAAACTATTATAATGCTTAATATTATGAAGCTATTTCACTATAAGCTTCAAAAATAAAAACTAGGAAGATTAAAAGTTTATTTCACTATATATATTTCTGTTTAATTTGTTTTGAATTTGTACTACTTCATTGAAATTTTAGTATTACTGTTATGAAATTCACAAAATTCTTTGAGAAACATTAAAATGTATGAACAAATAAAAAGAAAACTTGTTTAAAAAATTTCAAGGAAATAAAGACAATTATAATCCTTTTGATATGTAGAAAGTAATATAAGCTGAAAAAAATCAGGACAGTTATGACCTTTAAATAAGCATTTATAATGTTTGAATCATAACGATTTTTATGACTGCTTACTAAATTGTTTACAAATTCTATAATATATTTATTTTAAAATGTTATAAAAGATGCTTGCAAAAAAAACTTTTCAAATGTGTTTAATATTTCTTAATTTATTGAACAAAAATAAATTACAGTATTCATGCTTAAACAGAATGATCTAATTTTTTCTTCATAAAATTGTATTTTATCCTATTATATATGTATGAAACATACAAGTTAACATTTATTTCAAACTAGCATTGAATAAATAAATAATATTACATTTAAGCATAGTTATAGCTAACTTTATTTTCCCCCTCTTCGTTTTTAAAAATAACATTAACTGTAGGTTTAAATGCAGAAAAATTATTACAAATTACATTAGTGGAAAAAAAAGGGGGCTAAGAGAAAAAAAATAATTTCACAGTTATAACATGGGCCACAGTGCAAAAATTAGCATGCAAAAATTAGTATGCTTATTGAAAATAAATCTATTAGAAAGAAATAAGTTAAATGAAAGGCAAAGAATGACTGTTTGGAAATGAGTTCAGTAGGCTTGGAACATCTAGAGACCCCATAGAAATAAATCAGCATAACAAAACCCCCTAACCTAACAGAAAAATGCAGGGTAATGAAATACTGATTATTTTACAGCATTAATTAGTTTAAAAAAGATATATTTCACTGTTGAAAAAAAAGTACCCCTTATGCATACTAAAATATCTCCAATAACAAATTTTTGCCCTACTTGTGAATTGAAAATTTCATTTAAAAAGTTAATACAGGAAAACTTCTAATAAATCATAAAATTTATGCAACCAAATTGAAGAATCAGTATTAGGATAAATGTTTTATAAGAATAAAAAAATTTCGGATTTTTATTTAACTAAACACACTTCACACTTTAGTCAAATATTAATATCCTAACTTTTATAGCTCCTTTTTACAACAAATTTTCACAAGTCTATTTTTTATGAAACTAATCTGAAGTAATTTTTCTTTTGTAAATTTTACCTTAATGTTCCTTTAAAAAAAATTAACATAGGAGAAAATATGGAAAATAACATTACAAACTTTAAAAAAAAAAAAAAAAGATAGAGAAAATTTAGAGAAAACCTTTTTATAAATTCTCTTTATTTTTTCGCTTATTTTAAATTATAAAAACCAAATTGTTGTTACGTATACGGATATTAATAAGTGTCACAAAATTATTTTAAAAGGACATGAGTAAATATACAAGAGTAAAATACTATGATGAGTACTTAAATGAGTAAATACACTATTATTTTTTAAAACAATATTTTAAATGTTTTTTAAAAGAAAAAAAAATTATTCATTTCCTAGTTAATTTATTTCTAAAATTTTCAATAGGTCAATGCTTGTAACTAGAATATTTTACATATAATCGAGAAAAAAAAGGTTGAATTTATTTTCATAATATACATTTTATCGAAAGCTGTTTATAGTAAGTAAGCATGTGCTATTAAAATATCTTTCAAAAAATAATTAGTTTAAGTTTTGAAGTAAGGAATTGACTATCTACACTTTTGCTGAATGAACTCTTTGGTTTTTTTTTTTTAGTTCATAAACACTTTATCAGTTTACATTGTAATTAAAAACTAAATATTGAAAATTAATTTGTGGATAAAGTTGCAATGCTTACAAGCAAAATGTTTAGGTTTGAATTTTAACCCAACAGAATGAAGAACTTAATATGTTGAACAAAATTTGTGTTAATAGAATAAAACATTTTAAGTTTCAATTGACTTTCAGTTGAATAAGTTTGATTAATAAATTTATTTATCATCAAGAAATAAAAATGAAAAAAAAAAAGTACCCCTTATGC
>NC_092206.1:56521535-56562531 GCF_043381705.1 Parasteatoda tepidariorum | reverse complement strand
AAAAAAAAAAAAAGGGGGGGTAGGAGAAAAATAATAATTTCATAATTATTATATGGACGACAGTGCAAAAATTAGTATGCTTATTGAAAATATATTAATTAGAAAGAACAAAAGGCAAAGAATGATTGTTTGGAAATGAGTTACTACACAATAGGCTTGGAACATCTAGAGACCTAATAGAAATGAGAAATAAGCATAACATAATCCCTTAACAGATACAAGCAGGGTAATGAAATACTGATTATTTTACAGCATTAATTAGTTTAAAAAAGATATTTCACAGTTGAAAAAAAAAAAGTACCCCTTATGCATACTAAAACATAATTGATCTCCCAATAACAAATTTTTGCCCTACTTGTGAATTTAAAATTTCATTTAAAAAGTTAATACAGGAAAACTTCTAATAAATCATAAAATTTATGCAACCAAATTGAAGAATCAGTATTAGGATAAAGGTTTTATAAGAATAAAAAAATTTCAGATTTTTATTTAACTAAACACACTTCACACTATAGTCAAATATTAATATCCTAACTTTTATAGCTCCTTTTTACAATAAATTTTCACAAGTCTACTTTTTATGAAACTAACCTGAAGTAATTTTTCTTCTTTAAATTTTACCTTAATGTTCCTTTAAAAATGCTTAACATAGGAGAAAATATAGGAAATAACATTAAAAACTTTAAAAAGAAAAAATATTTTTTTTTTGAGAAAACTTTTTTATAAATTCTCTTTATTTTTTCGCTTATTTTAAATATATCTAATTTTAAATTATAAAAACCAAATTGTTGTTACATATATGAATATTAATAAGTGTCACAAAATTATTTTAAAAAGACAAGAGTAAAATACTAAGATGAGTACTTAAATGAGTAAATACACTATTATTTTTTTAAACAATATTTTAAAAGAAAAAAAAATTAATTCACTTCCTAATTAATTAATTTCTGAAATTTTCAATAGGTCGATGCTTGTAACTAGAATATTTTACATATAATCGAGAAAAAAAAGGCTGAATTTATTTTTATAATATACATTTTACCCAAAGCTGTTTATAGTAAGTAAGCATGTGCAATTAAAATATCTTTCAAAAAATAATTAGTTTAAGTTTTGAAGTAAGGAATTGACTATCTACACTTTTGCTGAATGAACTCTTTGGGTTTTTTTTTTTAGTTCATAAACACTTTATCAGTTTACATTGTAATTAAAAACTAAATATTGAAAATTAATTTGTGGATAAAGTTGCAATGCTTACAAGCAAAATGTTTAGGTTTGAATTTTAACCCAACAGAATGAAGAACTTAATATGTTGAACAAAATTTGTGTTAATAGAATAAAACATTTTAAGTTTCAATTGACTTTCAGTTGAATAAGTTTGATTAATAAATTTATTTATCATCAAGAAATAAAAATGAGTGATAAGTAATTAGAAAAATGAAATGATAAGTGTAAGGTTGGTGAGCAGGTCACAAAACCCCCTTGTATTACGATATAGTTTTGTTAGATTCGTGGATTGTCGACATTTGTATAACATATCATATATCTTACTGGCAAAGTGTAAAATGCTGGCATTCTATAGAATGCCTAGGCATTGTACCAATGTTGGATGTTTTGAGGCAAGGTATGAAATATGAGAGCATTGTATATAATACCTAGCATTGTATATAATACCTAGCATTGTATATAATATCTAGCATTGTATATAACACCTAGGCATTCTATAGAATGACAAATGCTATTTATGCAAAGTATGAAAAAAAAAAACGTCTTGAAGAGGCTATTTATTATGTAGATGATGTGCATTTCTCAAAAAAAATAATTTTGTTCTGAAAAAATATATATAATATTCTGAAATAATATTTTTTTAATTCAAAATGCGTAAAGAAAAATGAAAGTTGTATAAACATATTCTATGCCTTTCTTATTAAGGGAAACAAAATTTTCATATAAAAAATAAAAAATTAACCTACATGTTGCAACATGGCAGGCTTGAATGAAATTTTGAATTTGACATTTTGACGAATCAGAGATACATTTTATACTTAGCTGGTTTCTCATTTGGCATTCTATAGAATGGTTCGGAAATGTGTGAAATATAAATCGTTTCATACATTGTCGGCTAGTTTTAGGCATTATATACAATGCCTAGGCATTCTATAGAATGCCAGATTTCAAACTTTGCCGGTAACATATAAAACAGAACAGCCGGTAACAGAATGCCAGCATTTTACACTTTGCCAGTAATATCTATAAAATGAATTTTTTTTTAAAAATTATTTTGTAGACATATATGGTAAATAGCTAAATATTTTCTTATGAGAAATTTAAAGATTATTAGATAGTTTATATTTGATTATTGACACAATGTTTTAATGTGATGTGATCAAGCTCTACCAAAAAAAGTTTTTTTTTCATGCAATAATTGCTTTTATATATGTTGTATTGCACTTTAATAAAATACATATCTAACGCATTTTTACTTATAGCTTTTAGAATATTTACACATGTGAAAGGGTTATAAAGAACTATTTTGTGAAAATGAAAGTAGAAATTTCTCGGTGGCATGAGACATGAATCTTTAAAGCATTACTTTGCAAATATGGTATCAATATTTGAATTGGATACAAAATTTAATCTTAATGTAACTTAAAAGCTAAACCAAATAAGAGGATGTAAAAATGTCACGGGATTATCACTTAAGCAGGAAGATAGTTTGCAATTTGCTTTTTTTTGCCGATGACGGGAAAGAGGAATAGTTGTACAAAAAACATTAGTTTCCCTTCATTGTGAAAGAAGTCCTTGTAAAATTTTAATAAAAAATTACATTCGAAGAAAATAAATCTTACATCAGCAAAGTTTTTGATGTGCTTATTTATTCAGAAAAGAGAGGAGAAGAACCAAAATCACAAAAAACTTTCTTTTGTATTTTTTGCATGGCTCCTAACACTCAGACATAATTATCAATTTATTTCTGGTAATTTACAGAAGATAGTGTTAATTCAGAAATATATGTACAAGTAAGAAAAAAAATAGTCATACAATTTTAAAATCCAGTTAAATAAATTTTAAATTAATTACAATATAAAAAAACAATGTTTTACAAGCATGTATTTTGAAAAAGGCATTAAATAAATTTAATTTTGGACGTCGGTAATTTGTTTTAAAGGAAGAAAAAGAAGTCGGACAAGAGAGATAAAGAACTTTCTAACATATTGTATCTAATAAATAACACATTTCTTATATGTACAATTATAGATAACCTGCTTGGTAGCACATATGAATACCAGCCAAAAGATTCATTCAACTTTTTCTTAAAATTAAATGCAAAAGAAAAAAAACATTTAAAAGTTGAAGAAAGAATGTCCTTTTGTACTTATTGAGTTTCACTATGACGAGATGATTTTAAAACCTTGAATTGCATATTTAGCAAAATTTAAATACATGTATGCGTCATGAGATTGTGCTACATTAACAGAAATATCCCTTTAACATTAACTCTGGCATTCCTTGTTACCATCACCTTCAATATTTTGTTTAATATCTTGAAGCTTTTTTTGCACATTAGTTAGGACATTTCTCATATTGTCGTATTTCCCAACGGCGTCTGGAAGATTTTCGAAATCCATGTGGTCTGTAATATCTTGAGCAAATTTATCCGCACTGGGTAGTCTCAGGAAAGGGTTACCGTGCCCTACTATCGGTGTACCCGGAGATTTCGACAATGAGCTTAGACTTTTTTGTGAAATCGGGCTTTCGCAATTATTTTCGCTAAATCGAAAATCTGGTATTGAAAGTTTGTCAGGCGTCGAGCTAGATTGAGGTGACCAGCATAATTTTGAATTGTTACCCTCATTCGTTCCTGATTGAAAAGAAAAAATAGAAAATATTAAGTTACAAATTAAAATTAACTGGGACTAATTAGAATTGATGTTTAGAAATTTAGAGAAGAATATTTTGCTTCTTACCACTTTTAGATTTTTTAATTTCTTCACTGCTTGTAGATGGTTGGAATTTTCGTTTATACAAATTTTTACTGCTCTATTAAAATTAAAAATTTTACAACATTAATAAAATTTTAATGGAGTACAACATTTTATTCACATAAAAGAAAAAATATAGATACATAGAGATGAAATAGATTAAACAATTCAAATCTTATATAATTAAACAAGTTGATATTTAATATAGAAATCTTGTTCTACTCCTTTTTTTAAAGAATAGCATTTATTTAATCACTGATCAAATACCTGTCCTAAATTTCAAAGACTCTCTTTGTTTTAATGGTCAAATTGCCCAAACACTTTTTTCCCCATTTAGATGGTGAAGACAGTATTAATAATGGAACTTTTATCCACTACAGATTTAATGTATATGTGCACCTTGCTGTAAATACACACAGTTTTTTTAATTTTTAATTTTGTTTTTATATCCGTCCTTGAACAGCCGACCCAATTTTATGGGTTTACAACTACTAATGTTCAACTTTGTATCCTTGTAATTTTGAACCCAATCCAGAAGACAAGGGAACTCATGGATCAAGTATTTCGAGAAATTTGCCTTCGTGGAGAACTTTTTGATGGAGCTAACTCGCATTTGCGTAACATGGAGAGGAAGACAACGAGAACCTCCAACGGTTAGCCTGATGGCAAGAGGACTCTAACCCGTGATCTGTCTACCACTGTGGATATTTCACGTCAGCACAAGCCGGATGCGGAATTCATATCATCGACTGGGATTCGAACCCGGTTTGCCTCATTGGAAGGCGAACGCTCTATCCCCTGAGCCATCGCGGCTCACACTGGTTGTTTAGTCACACTTTAGAATGGAACTTGCAAACCTCATTTCTCTACCAACAGTGTAAGGGACACCCTAATCGACTGCACTTACAGAGCGCCTTTATTATTTAATCAGAATAATAAATTTTTTAATACAAAAATTAAAAAATCAGGACAGCATTTGGAACAGTAGAGATAAGTCAAAGTACTTTTAAAAAAGACATACTCAAAGAAGTATAATATGCTCTACTTAAGTACAATAAAGGTAAATTTTATCTCAAAAGAGTAATAAAATATACTATTTTCAATTTCAGAATTATTTTCCTGAGAACAGAAAGTTTTAACAGTTTCCAGTATAATTTTATTAATGGAACACTGAGAAAATCATAGTAGTTTAGGATCAATATATATTGAACATTTTTATACTACTGTTGCATGAAAAAATAACCGGTATCAAGTAGTTCATATTACCTCATACCAAAATTTATCTAAATTTGTAATAGCGTTCTATATTTTCATAATAAAATAATTTTAAACTGGTGTGTCAATAATTTCGAAACGATAACAAAGTGCCTAACATCTTTGTAGAAAAGTAATTTACTGAATGATCATTTAAAAATTCAATGATATAATTACTTTATTGTTGATTGGAAATGATCATTTTTGAAATCAGATTAATTAATTATTGGAAAATGCAAGACTAATACATTTGCTGGAAATAATAAATATGTGCCTTATCACCAAAAAAATTTTAATTATTAAAAAAAAGGTAAATAATTTTTTTCTCCACAAATTTACTGAATCCCCCAAAAGTTTAAATCTGTGGTTAGGGCCATTTATTTGAACCATGCATATAATTAGTGCATGGTTTGAATGACCAAATTTTGCAACTTTAACTACCAGCAAAAATTAAGATAAAAAGAATTGAAAATTCAAATTTCTTGATTTTTCAAATCAATGATCCGTATTTGTATTCATTGAAGGTGGGTTTGTTCTGTAGATTCACAATTAGGATTATCAGAATAAAAAAATAAAAATCAGGACCACATATTTTTTATCAAGAATAACAGGACAACCATGAATCCTGTTTTTAGCATGTAAGAATAAAATTTCATATTTACAAAAATCTTATGAATTATAGAAATGAATGCTATTTAAACAAACTAAATTAACCAAATTTTGAAAATTACATACAAAACTGTAAAGAAGGAGGATTACTAAACAAAAATGAATGGTTTATGCATACAGTTTCAGAATAAGATTTTTAAATTTTAAAAATCATGACAGGCATTTGATTTTACTTTTGTATTACACTAATTTTATACATTCTGTAATCTAAATTTATTTTGAATTACACATTCAAGAGCTACAACTTTTCCTATTCAAGAATATGAGTTGAAGAGATAAGGTTCTGACTGTTTAGTAATTTAATAATAAAATAATTTACATTGATATAAATTTACTTATTCGAAGAAATGTCATAGTAAGATTTTGCAACACATATTTTGTAAGCTAATTCTGCATGTACAAAGACATACATGCATGCTGCACATTTCTTCTTCAAAAATAGAGTCAAATTTAGTTTTTATAAAATGGATTTTTTGATCGTGGCATTGTATGACATTTTTAAAAAATTAAAATGAACATTGCTTTCCCTCAGATTTTGCTAAGAGCATGTTTTAAAAGTTTTGCCCCTGAGTGTACGCAATAACTAGAATAGAAGTCATTGCTTAAAAAAAAACATTATCTACTGTGCAATATTTGATTAAAATTGGAATAAACTCTACTAAAACTAAAACTCTACTAAACTAATAGAAAACTATTTAAGAAATAGGTTTCTACTACTATTTAAAAAATGTTTTAATAAAACTTCCTTTAAAAAAAATTTTTAATAAAAGAAATGCAATTTTCGTTAAAAATCAATAAGAATGAAAACCAGGATAGTTCAAACAGTATTTTCTAACTTCATCTTTCAATGCGTTAATTTCTTTTTATAAACTTCTCAGGTGGTTTACATAGTTTAACATTAATCATTTACTTTTCCGTACGTTTAAATTGCAGACTAAAAATTTGCACACAATTTTAAAAATTACACAAATACACGTACACAAAAGGATTTTAGTTGAAAGACATAAAAAGATTTTAGCAACGTAAATTACATTCACATGTGGTGTTATATTTTGTAAAGACATTCAAAATACTAGTTACTAGAAAATAGTTGGTAGATAATTGACATTGTTGATATTCAAACAGAAGCGTAAGTCTCTTTCCCCTGACTTTTTATGTGCATTTTAAGAAGATATCCAATCCAACTGCCCAGAATGTACAGACAGACAGAAATAAACATTTGGAACTCATATATTACTTTAAAAATTAATATAAAAGTAAAACAAAGCCATAATAGGATACCAAACACTACATGGAAAATCAACCACACATCACTGGTTTTGGGGCATTCATTATTTTGTTGGTATTGTCATGTTTAACTTCTTGATTTTCGCCATTTGTGATGAAAAATTGAACATTTCCAAACTTTTAGGCAATCCATGATCAGAAAATTTTAATTACACAATAAATTCTAGGGATCACTTTGAATGTAATCACTTTTCAAAATATACAAAATGAGTTATTGGGTTCCATTTATTCCAAAATTTTAAGTTTGAGTTATTTAGTATGATGTTAAAATTTGTTTTTTATATAAATTATTATCAAAATGACTAATTTGTGTTTAAATAATTCTGTACAAAAAATTATCTTAATTTTTAATATGGAAACTTTTTGGACACCCATGTTTTTATGCAAATTTTTTACTAGAAACAATCCAGATTTTCATTTCAGAATTGACACAATTTAGTTATGTACTGAAATACAAAAACAAACATCTTATAAGTAAGTATTATAAAATTTTATTAATAAATGAGCAAGCACATATTTAAATTTCAAATTAGTTGCTACTTGCAGTCAGAAATATGTGCAAGTTAGAGGAAACTTATTAAAAAAAAAACTTAAGAAACAATTAATTAAGAGGTTTACTTCTCTTTAAGAAACATATTTCAAATAATTTAATTCTACTCTTAATTACAAAGAAGCATTTTAAAAAAATCTTTAAGCAAAGAAACAAGATTATGATATTCAACTTTTTTATATGAAATTTGAAAACAATGTTTTTAGTTTTTACATGTTTTTAGGGCAAATCCATGATAAGAAGGACAACGTAACAAAAGAAAACTTTCAATAGTATTCCTCCAGTAACAAATTACTTGTTCTTAATTAGTTGTTCTTAAGCATTTTTAAATAATTGAAAAAAGGTTATTAAAATCTTCATTATATTATTTCACTATTTTCCAGTATCTTAAAATGTAAAGTCAGTCACCATAGAATTTCTCTTTAAAGTCAAGAAAAAAAAAGAGATTACATACTAATTAAATATTTAATTTTTTTTTAAATACACTGAATCACATTATAGCTACATAGAATTGAAAAATTTATACTTACAATTGTATTAGTTTGCTTTAATGCTTGACTCAGTTGTTGGTGTGGTTGAATAGGACACCAACCAAATGTAGTCCATTCCTAAAAATCAAGATATTTTAGTTATTATTACCAACAAAAGGGAATGAAATATACTTATAATATCAATATAGAATTTCAAATTTTTTTGAAGCTTAAATTCTAATTTATATCATCTTTGAATACAAGCCAACATTTAGCATCATGATATACAAATGAATTTATTTAATTTCTAACATAAGTGATAAGAAAAAAAACTTCAAAAAAGCTTAAAGAAGCAGGATAGAAAGAGAGTTTCATGAAAAGTTTTACCGTAAAAAATGTAAATAATAATAAAAAATGGCCTATAAGGTTCAGTAGTAGGTTTAGTTTAGTTTATTTAAGTTATAAAGTATAGGGAGAAAACTAATAATCAATGTAAGTTAAAAATTATTAATAATAATAATAAATTGCTTAGTATAAATAATAACTGCTTAAGTTAAATATATATTTCAAAAATCATATACATTTCACCAAACCACTAAAAGCTATTATGCTTAAGCATTAACTTATCATAAGCTTGCACGTAAGCTTATTTCAAAGTTCGTCAATTGAAAACTAATATCTTCAAAATTTGCAACACTTTTAATCCTCAAAACTATTTTAATATTATAATTATTGTTCTTACAATTGTATCATAAAAAAAATATAAAATCAGTAAAAAAGTTATCACGTTTTATTTCTTGATCTAATATAAAGATTAGTTTAAATTAGCTACATGAAATTTTAATAGTTACAAAAATTAATAGAATATTATAAAAAAATAATTTTTAATCTATCAGTAAGACATGAAAATGAAACATATTTTTTTAAAATAAAATTATAATTTCATTTTACTTGTATTCTTTCACATCACAGGCATAATTTTACAGAACTTTTTTAAGTCCTTATTAAGCTTTCATGGGCAATTATTTAGTTTATGATTTATTATTAAAATAATAGCAAATAAACCAACACTAAATGGATCTAACAAATCAAACATCTTAATGTTTTTAAACATTCTAATAACTTTTAAATTATATGTAAAAAGTTTTTAATATATCACAATAAAGGATAGTCTTACATATAAACATATAATATATATATATTGTAAAATTAAATAAGAAATAGAATTAGACTATTAATTAAATTTTTTTAAAATTGAACTTAAATCTTTAAAACCGTCATCTAACCAACTAATAAACCAACCCTAAATGTAACTAACAAATCAAACATCTTAATGCATTTTTTAAACATTCTAATAACTTTTAAATTACATGTAAAAAGTTTTTAATGTATCACAATAAAGAATAGTCTTACAAATAAACATATAATATATTGTTTTTTGCAAAATTAAATAAGAAATAGAATTAGACTATAAAATTTAAAAATTGTTAAATTAAACTTACATCTTTAAAACCGTCTGGGACAGGGCTGTTGAAACCAGGATAACTCACAAATCTTTCAGAGTCATACAATGCTAGAGCAATGTTAAAAGAAAGCATTTTATTTTTGTGAATAAGAGTAAACATTAATTGAATATTATACTAAATAATTACTTTTATAAGAAAAAAAACTATACATTTTAAAAGGTCTTTTTTAAGAATGAAAATAACTTCAACAAAAAAGACTTCATCTTCTTAGCAGAAGTTTTACTTGATTTAAATAAATAAATTAATTAGCTGACAACTATATAAAGTTTCAATTTAAAAAGTAATGCTTTTTCAGTATCACACAATACAAAAGTTATAGTTAAGTATTCAAAACAGAATAGTTTTATACTAACGAAAAAATAAAGATTGTAAAAGTTAAACTGAACTACTTATACCATAATAATCTTTTAAAAAAAAAAATTTAAAAAATTCAATTATTTTAAATAAAGTGAAACTATGTAAGAAAAATTATCCTCAAAAAATTTCACAATAAATATCACAAAATCTAGGCACGTAAATGAAATCTAAATAGGACGTCATATCACAAGAGAAATTTTTAATCACAAATTCTCTTTCCTCTCCATTACAAATTTTAAAAAAAGAAAAAATGAGTTCAGGAAAACCTAGAGTAATCCATGAAGTTTCAATTGCTTGAAAAAAAAAATCAAAATATCAAAATTTAAACAAAATATAGGTAGAAAGCTTCTCTGTTGCGTAATTTTAAGTATAATTTATTTTCATTTTGATATTTTAAAAATTAATTTTCAGTGTCCATGGGTTTCTCTAGGTTTGTCAGAACTCACTTTTTCTATATTTTAAACTAGTAATGGATGTGAAGGAGAATTTGTGATGAAAAGTTTCTCCCGTGGTATGGCAGCCTTTTAAGTTCAAAGCCTCATCCTTGTCTGCTAATTGTATTGGAAATTTAGGAGTGAAGAAATATTAAGTCAAAAATATGGTATACTTTATGTCTTAAGATTAAGGAATGGCAAGCTTTGAAATGGCTTTTGTTCAGACACCATTTAATACTGAACCCATGTATACATTTCCCTTTTATAGATTTGTTCAAAATAACACACAATTATTTAAAAAGTAACTTAACACTGAGTTGCCAATTTTCTTGTCCTTAGACATGTACCTGCATACACTGAGCAATGACACTCACTATAATAAGCAACATAATCCAAACGGAAACAAATTAACGCTGCAGCTTTACAAAAAGGGTAGCAAATATTAACATCCAGAAATACTTCAAGTAACAAATTATTAAAAAAAAGGATAACTTGTTTTATTTTATTGAAATTTACAATAAGTTCCCATTCATTTAAATACTATATGCATAATGAACTAATAAAATATTTGAGAATATTCTTAAGAAAAAAATTTAAATAGATGCATCCCGTGAACATAAGTGAATTTAGAAGCATGAACACCACATGTGCTAACTGGAAAAATTTCAAGTAAGAAAAATCTAAATTTATTGCTCTCTTTAAAACAAAATTTACAAATATTATTAATTTAACCTATTAATTTCATTAATTCAACATCTGAGCTGAATAAATTGAAATGGGATATTGAATTTTTTTTTTTTTGATTAGCAATAATGTTGTGTAAAGTGATCAATATTTCATATTTTCTCGATGCAGACTATGACCATCGAAAATAGATTTTAGGTAATAGACAGAAAATAGATAGAAGGTAGGTTCTAAAACCCCATGAATGAGTGATTTGATTTTTAAGAGCAATAACTCAAAATTTAAACTTTTTTTGAACAAGTTGTCATTTAGGCTTCATTTTGAGAATGATTTAATTTTTAAGATTTAGCTATTATGTTTTTAAGAAAATATAGACTATTTGAAAGACTAAAAAATAAAGCACCATACAACAACAAAAAAAAAGGTTTAAAAACTTTCATACATGTCAAATAAAAAGTTAGAGAGTTTGTCCCTAATTCAATAAAAATTTAAGTTTATTATTGTGCAATAAAAACTAAAAGAAATAGGGTTTAAATATTTCTTTTTGCAATCTTCACAATACTTTTTTTTTATTTTTTGTACATTTATTTCTTAAATTATATTTTTAAAAATAAATAAATAAAAACAATATTGCACATTACAAATAATTAAACGTTCAATTTGAACATTTTAGTTGGGCATTATGGAGCTTTGCATTTATGGAATGACAATGGAAACTTTATGTGTTGGTTGTTGTAATGGAAGAGTCAAAGTTGGAAAGGATCATTCTAAAGAACACAAACTATATAAATATAAAATACTATAAATTTTATTTATTCTAGAAATATATTGGAATAAATTAATTGCATCTTTATTTGTAACTGTGAAAATGTTTATAGGGTACGTAAAAGATATATCCAAAAGCTAAAAATGTTTTCTTAATAAAAAAAAAATTATACAATAAAACTAAAATGTGAGGTCAAAATCAACATATGGAATAAAAAATAAAAAAAACAAGTGATAAATATTAAATATATGAAAATAATAATAATAAACAATAAAATGCCACCCACTTTCTTCTCTTGTCATTTTCGAGGAATTAATTTCAGAAATACCTAGAAAATATGACAAATTAAATATAGTAAAAATAAAGCAATAAAAATAAAATGAATATGAATACATACATCATCTCAAATTCTTAAACTCTTTTAGGTGTTAAGCATAGTTCTTGATGACAAAATAATTAATATCATAAAATATATTATAGAGTCAAAGACATTTAAAATCAATATCTTCAAAAAATTAATAAACTACGAAAATTACATTAGTTTTTCAATGCATCCTGAGAAAATTATATTTCAAAGATTTTAAAATACATAAAAGTATACAATATAGAAAACACTTTTAAAAATAGTATTTAACTGAATTTTACACTTGTTAAAATTTTAAAAAAATTTATCCAATAAATTATTGCCAAAAAGTAAGTATACAAAATAACATATACCTCTAAAATATATATAAAAGAAGTATAAACAGTAAAAATCATTGGAGATATTTTCAATAACGAATAATTAAAAAATTAAATTTAAAAACAGGACTTTCAGATACACACTAAAAATAAATTAAAAATTGCAGCACTATAAAACACAATAAAGCCTGCATAACAAGGGGGAAAAAAACAAAAATAAAAACTTTGTCCACATAATTATCTTAACTTTATAATTAAAATGAAAATAAAAACAATAAAATTAACTATGTTAACAAAAACAGTTCTTGTTATTCTAACATTTATGAAACAAATTTAGTAATGGAAAGGTTTCAAAAATAGAATGCACATAGAATAGGATAAATTTTGTGCAAATTTACTGAAATAGTAACTTTTGGAAACAAACTTTTCAATATCAAAATATTTGTTGTGATATTAACTTTAAACATGTTGTTCGCAAAATAATATTTCTTTGATTAGAATGATACATAACCCAATAAACTTATTAACTTTTTCAAAAATATATATTTTTAAGATTATTAAATTCAAAACTTCACAACATAATTTGGCAGTGTTGAAGATAAGTAATGATTTAACAAGGCATATTAGTTTTCAGCAACTGCAATAAAAACTATTGATAATAGAGTATGGGATAAAATTTGTGCAAATTTACTGAAATTGTAACTTTTGGAAACAAACTTTTCAATATCAAAATATTTGTTGTGATATTAACTTTAAACATGTTGTTCGCAAAATAATATTTCTTTGATTAGATGATACTTAACCCAATAAACTTATTAACTTTTTCAAAAATATATATTTTTAAGATTATTAAATTCAAAACTTCACAACATAATTTGGCAGTGTTGAAGATATGTAATGATTTAACAAGGCATATTAGTTTTGAGCAACTNTTTAAACCATGGTTTAAACTGTCAAAAACTGTCACATGTCAAAAACCTGCCAACCCTGTATATAAGACATGTTAACTCAATTCTATGTAGGGGAAACTTTTCATAGAAGAATGTTGACATTGTAGATAAGTCGATCGAGAGTGAAATTATAAAAAAGAGCTTTTTTACTAATTATCTTATCAATTGCAGTAAGTTTTGCAATAATACTCCATAAGTATGTCAATTTCTTTGTGTTCAATGATGTGTCAAAAGCTAACTAATTTTATCAAAATAAGTAAATCTATATATGAAATTTGATTAAAAAGGAAAGTTTATAATTTGTTTATGTGAAACTGATATATTAGTTGTTAAAAGTTTAAAATAGTTGCTTTGAATAAAGTACTTTCTATTTATCATTAAATTGAAATAAATCAATTGTATATACATTATAATAACTAGCCACGAAGACCCAGTGATTAAAGCACTGGACAGTCATTATGAAGAACTTGAGTTCGATTCCCTGGGTCAGCTTGGAGCTCACCCAGTTTGTCTTGGAAGGCAAGTGGGGAGGTTGGGAAGATGGCCTGTGCCCAGCGCTGACCACATTGCCACAAACAAGTTCCTGATCACAAAAATGCAGAGCCTTCACTTCCATGACGTTCCTGGCCCACAATGGGCTCTTGTGGGAATGTTTTACTTAAATTATACAATTTAGAAACATAAATCAAGCAAAGAAAGAATTTCTGAAGACATGTACATTAGCAAAAACAGCCATTTATTGGGGGGGGGACACTGTCTGCTAACATACAAGAGCCTTTCTGTCGTCAGTGGTAATACCAAAAACTGACTGTGCCCCGAGGCCCTATAATGGATAAATTAAATAAGAAAAGGCAATCAAAAATTCTAAGATTGAAATGTAAATGAAATGAAAATTTAATGACACACATACACAAGTCAAAAGAACACAGAGAAAAAACTAATAATGAAACGTCCACATATAAGAAAAATAAAGATAAAATTACAGTTAGAATAACCAAATCAAAATAAAATATAATGTGCCATATCATGGTTTTAGCTGCTTTTAGCGTTTTTCCATTTTGACTTATTATTATTTTAAATGTTATATTCCTATTTTGCCTTTTTTAAATTTGTTTACATCAGTTTCATTCTTTGATTGAATTTCATAAATTATACTAACACATTAATAATTTCTGATGCCAAAGGTAAGAGTTTCAATTTTATTAAAAAATTGTGGTAGACAAATATTTTTATGTGATGCAACTTTTTGGGCACTAAGAATAATATTTATAATAATCAATTTTGTTTTTACAGTGTTCCAACGTGAATAAATTTAACTTTAAAAAACAAGAAAAATATTTCAATAGACCATGGTCATAATTAACCAATCATTTTTGCCAGGTTACATATTGCAAAGTTATGTTACTACAAGTAAAGATAAAATTAAATAATTCTAAAAAAATTAGTAGATATGCAATCTCCCAGTAAATCCGAATAATTAATAATTATATATTTTTTTAAATTAATACTCTAAATTTAATTAAAATTTCTGTAGAAAATAAAAGCTCTTCTACTATCAGATATTTTTTTATATTTTATATTTTTTTTGTCGATAGATATGGATAAAGAAACAGAGGCAGTGCTAATAAAATTTTACAAACCAAACATTTTCCACTTAAGTTATAGTTTAATAAATGATTGATAGCAAAACAAAAAATATAAATAAGCTAAGACATACAAATAAATAGCTTCTCACAATTTCTTTTTTTTTTAATAGCGGGCACTTGGGATGTATTGTCCCATTGTCCTGCTTCTAGTAAATAAATGCTTTATTAGTTTTAAATAAAAGAGCTATAATTTAAGTTACTGTTTATTCATATATTTGTGAATAAATATCCATTTATAAGTAGCAAAAGTATATTTTGATAAATTTAAAGCAATTTTAAAAAAACGATAATATACTAAAATTATAAAATAAATAAATAAAAGCTTATTTGATGTAGAATTCATGTTATTATGTTCATGTAAAGATGGAGGATTAAGAAATGGTTTAACATTATTTTGACTTTTTTCGTACATTCCTAATAAATAAATTCAAAATGTACACCAAAAAATACAATAAATAAATAATAGAAATTACTTTTATCAAGTGAATCATTATACAAAGATAATCCAGATGTCTCATGTTCAGCTTCTATCATCCATCCAGGAGGATATCCAATCACTCTCATAGCGTAAATGTAAGGTGGGAGCTGATTATCTCTTAAACTGAGAGCATCGCGCAGGTTAGCACTACAATTATAAAAGATTGATAAAAATAAGAGGTTTTAAAATGATAATAACAAACTAAAAGGTTCCCTTCATACAGACCCTTTATTCTAATTCATTTATTCTAATTCATTTATGCAAACCTATGGAGAATTAAATTAATTCATTGTCCTTATTTTATATTAATATTTTTTATTTAACTTTAATTGAAATACTTTCTGTTAAAAATTACGACTATAAAATTTTGTGAATAAGTTCAAGGAGACACATTCAGTGATTTGACTAGACTTGCGAAAGTACGGGTCCTTTGGACTCAGGACTTCCCTATTTCTAGGTTTTCTTTTTACAATTAGGTTCTAATTTAAAAAATGAATTCTCTACTACTTTATCTTCTTTTTCTTCCTTGCCAGCGCAACAGCCTTTTGCAGGCCTTGGCTGCCTCAACAGCTGACAAATGCCGAAGCCTCCTATCCATGGCAACTCCCCTTCCAATTTTTAATCTAATCTTAATCTACTACTTTATCCAATTATTAATAATCACATTTACAAATATTCTCTTTGGCAAATCACATGCATAATTATTCTGCCTATTGATGGACATAACAAACATTTTTGAAACAAGAAGTGATGTGAACAATCAAGATTTTTAATTAGGATTGATTTAAACTGCATCAAGGAAATTAAACTAGAATTATTTAATTAGGTAATAAGAATTATTTTAATTTTCTTCTTCAGCTATTAATAAAGAAGAAAAAGAATTTTTTCGTAAATGAAGAGCTGAGTTGATGAAACAGGTAAGGACTATTTTAAAATAATTTGAGATTTCTCATGGAAAGTTCTTATCTAAGCATAAACCATTCATTTACATTGCTAAATCTATTAATTCAAAAGATACTCAAGGAAGAAAGTGACAATATTTGAGTATTTTCAGAGTGGAAGAACAAGATAAGTGTACATGGCGACAAACAGTCAACAAACGATCCTAATAAATCCCTCGCATGGCATCAAATGTAAAGTGCAGAAGTAAAGGAACTATGGAGAAAATAAAAAACCTGAACAGAAGCTTTGATACATCAAGGAACGTAGATTCTTTTACTAATCAATAATAGAAAAAGAAAAAATAGACCTTAAAGTGCTTTAATATATAATTTCAGTGTATCTGATTTATATCTTTGTGTATCAGACACACTGATCTGTTATTTAAAGAAAATTGTTTTTTTTTTTGTGTGAAGTGGCATTAAAAATAAGGTAGGTAGGTACTTTATTTACATCGCACTAGAGCTGGACAATGGGCTATTGGTGACGGTCTGGAAAACATCCCTGAGGATGATCGAAGACATGACATCACAATTTTGATCCTCTGCAGAGGGGAAGGCTAACCTGCTTTGGCAGCCTGATGACCTGCTCGCGAAGTCAGGCACTTTACGGCAGAACATTTTAACGGTGACCGATGCCGTGCACCCTCGGTCCCTACACAGGCTGATCAAAGTGGTTGCCCACCTGTTTACTGACCGTAGCCAGTGATGCTTGACTTCAGTGTTCTAACGGGAATCTCGTCTTTACGATCAGTCTAATAAATATTTTCTTCTGTTTATGCAAATTTTACAGGTGGAAAACTCACTCTTCAAAAGGGTTGTAAAAAATTAAATAATCAATCTGCAATCATCAATGCTACAAAATTATGTACAAGGTTGAAAGAGAAATACTGACACAATTATTTAAATTAAAACAATTCCAGTTTTCTTATTTATTTATTATTCATTGCTCTTCCTAATGACTTTACTTTAGTAGATTAAGCAAAACATGTTTTTACTAGTTTATCCTATCAAAATAAATATTAACGATTTTCAATATCAATTGGCGATTACGCTATTGCTCAACGCCAACTCCTTATAGTTAAAAATTATCATAATCAATAATTTTCTCTGGTACTTATTCTATTTGGTGGGCTATAAAAAACCTATTTTCCCACTACCTATAATAGGTATTGATACCTATATTAGTGTATATAATATTAATTAAAACAGCACCAATTAACATAATATCAGGAATACGTATTATCAAAAACTTTTTCTTTATCTAATTATTATTTTCAAATTGGAAAAAACAAGAGGCTCATTAGCAGTCTTTATTAAGATCCATGTGCGCACTTAAAATATTAAGCGCTACATTTTAAATGTTAAGTATACTCATTATATATTTGGAAAAATTGGTGCAACTTTTCAATAAAAATCAGCATAACTCAGGAGAAACTGATTAAGTCTACATATGAACGAATCAGAATTAGATGGAAAAATTTTATTCTGTTCCTTGCTTGCAGAGAGAGCAATGTTGATACAAATTATCTTCTAAAAATAGATCAGAGATCCATTCTAACAAGGAGAGGTTTGTGTGGTTTTCATCTCCATTTCGCACAAATATTGATTAGATTAGCTTAAAATTCTTCTTCATGGTGAATGTGACCTGGCTATTTAAAAAGGTGTTCTCTCTTCTTTTTTTTTTTTTAAAATTCAAGGCTGAGAAGTTGAAAATGAAAAAAGCTGCATATCCACTGAGTTCTGATTGGCTGTCCACTTTCTGATTGGCAGAAATTTGTGAACTGGTGACCTTAATTATGAGGAAAAATGAGCCTTGAAACTAATCATAATTGTGTAGTTTACCATGTTAGAAAAAATGTCCATAGAGATAAAATTTTTTTTATTAAAATTTAATTTTTTTGTTGTTGCATTAAACTGATAATTTCAAATGAAATAAATTTAAAATAATTAATCATCTGACCAACTATAGATATTTTTTGTATTAAAAAAACTAATGAAAACGCCGTTATTCAGTCTTAGATGTAACAAAACTTTTAGATGTAACAAGATGACATAACATTACCATTATCAATTATTACGGAATTCACACCAATTTCAGTAATAAATATCGGTGAAACTTTTACTCTGAAAATGCTGAGCTCACACTGTACCTCTTAAGAGTTTTTAAAATAACAAGGTTAGATAAAACTTGATGCCAGTTTGTTCCGAAATGAGCTTGCCACAATTTTATTTTGTGAATATAACCTTAAATATAGATATATTTATTTAAAATTTTCAAACAAAACTATATTCACTGTAAAACATTAAAAATCTACCATAAAAACAAGCAGATGCTGCAAAAATATCGATAAAAATCCTCTTCGATAAAAACGTTAGAGTCAAATCAATTTATTTCCAAAAATATCATGGGTTGGGTTCTTACAAACATACTAAAAACATAAAGATTGAGGGAAGTAACAAGAATGAAGAACATATAAACTTTGAAGCTCATTTACTCAAATTCATTAAAATGTCACTACTTTCTTCCTTCACAAAGCTGTTCATGTATATCAAAAATTTGCCAATACTTTTTTCTAAGTTTGGTTCGAAAGCTCTTTTTTAACACCAGAGAATTATGCATTCTAAGGGACGTGACAAAACGTTCATGCCCCCGTTATGATTTTCGGGATATTTGTCATGTTATAGTCCAAATATTTATAGAGATCACTGACATTTAAAGGATTAAAATTAAACAAGAATATCCCAAAACATTCTTTAGCTTCTTAGTGAATAAAAATATTACATTCATATAATTCTTTCTTGGTTAACACGGAGAAAGTAGAATCTTTTCTCTATCTGAAAAGGATCTTTAACTCTTAAATTGAATAGTGTCAATTTTACAAACAAATGCAAAAAAAGTAAGAACCGTTTTAAAATAATTTGAATACTAACTAAAACAGTGAATATAATTACCTAGGGCATCCAGGTAGAATTGCATTCCTTTTTTCTTCAATGTGATATCGGCTAGGAAATATTAAAATAAATTGCTTTAATTTTTCTGAACAGGATTTTTTAAAATTATTATTTAACAGATGTCTAGACATTAACCAGATAATTATGTAAAACAATTACCTGGAGCTAGTAGAAAGCATGAGGTCTTTTTTATTAGCATTAACCCTCTGACGATCAATTTTTTCTTGACAATCTTTCATATGATGATTACCCAAACAATTAAAACAGGTCATTGCTTGAGGCCTAAATAAATTTTTGAGAATTACTAAAAGTGAATAACATAAAAAAAAATCTTTCAAAATTTTGTAAATTTAATGTTGTTGTATTTTACTTTTAATGTTAAAGTAAAACATTTCATTTTGACACAATACAGTACAGAACCCGTTATCCGGAAATCAGAAAACCAAAAAACCGGAACGAAATTTGGTAAATTTTCCCGCCATTNATACACAACTAAACAGGATGAACAGAAATAGTATGAAATACTAAATGCATAAGTATTCAAGATATGCAATAAAAATAATTTCTTTGCTAACCTTAAAAATAAATATTTAATTTTGAACTTTAAATAAAATATTTTATGTAACATTGTCTTTATACTACTGGTACTACAATCTTTTCATATTTGTTTCTTAAATTTTTAATTATACATGATTTTATAGAAGCTCTTTTAAGGCAAACAAATTGTTCTTTACTGCATGCAGTTATTTATATATGCAAGAAATCAGTCGAAAAGTTCTTGCAAAATAAAAATTTTAAAATTAAGTCTTTTGTCACTCAGAATCTAGTTGACCAGTTTTGTTTGAATTTTGTATTTTAAAATTGCTTATAAATTGAAATTTGTAGATTTAACAATTCAAAATTTTTCAACAAAAAGAAACACAAATTAATACATAATTAATTATACATAAATATTTTATAGATCATTAATTTTGGGAGAACAAGTTTTTTGATTGCAAGAAATTTTTTTTATTTGCTTGAAAACCTAATCCCAGCGATCAAGTGAAATAAGAAATTTAAATAAACATTAAAGTGTCAACAGCTCTCATGACTAAACTATTGGGACCATATTTTTTAGATTGTATCTGTGTTCCATATTTTAAGATTTTTAAATCTTAATTCACAGGAAAAAAAATTTTATTCAAAGAAAACATATTTCTGCGTCTCCTTTCAAAAATTAAAATATGATCTGAATAAATTTATAAATAATTAATTAGTCAGACTCTCAAACTATTAAGATTGCATCTTACAATGTGATAAAACTGTCAATAAATAAAGGTTATTAAGGTTATACCTTCATATTTGTTTCTGCAAACTGTACACTACATAAATAATTACACACAAATAATAATAATTTACCCTTTTGTTTCTTCTTTTTTTTCCAGTTTAGGCTCAGGCTGATGAAGTATATCATCGTAAGATGATGAATAACTTAATGCAATTAAGAAAAAATTTAGTCATATCTATCAGTGGAGTAGCCAAATTTTTCAGCAAAAAATAAGTACATTTTAAGCATTTTTTCCAAGAAAAAATTCTAATTAGGATATGGGCACTAATAAGAAATTTTTTCCCCATTTGTAAAAGTGTTCTTCAAATATATATATATATAAACAAAATAATTACCGAAGGCTTTACATTATCATAATAAAAAAATAATAAAAAATTTCTGACAAAAAATGTTTTCTTGATTATATTAGCCTTGGCGAACAAAGAACACGGGGCGCGCTCAAATGATCAGAAAATCAGGGACATGAATCGTGGTTGCCGGGAGAAAAGTGTTGCACCAAGCAGACTCCTCAATTCTGCTTTTAACATGTAAAGTCTATGGCGGGCTTGTCATACTTTGAATCGATTTTTCTTGTTCAAGAATCGGAGTGATCAATTAAAAAAAAATACTAATAATTTTTTCAATCTTTCCTATCCACGAAAATGTAGGTTAATTTTTTTTATCTTTATTACTTTTTGTAATATTGCCTTTGAAACACAAGTCACTTTCTACCTTTGAGTAAGGGAGGAAGGCAACTTCCACCCCCAAGTTCACTAATCTTCTCGGTGGGAGGTCTTGCTCCCTTTTGAAAATCTTTTTCTCTCTCTGTCCTTCTGAAGAACTGATATGGGGAACGCTTTAAAAACCGATAGCTTTCTTTTTAGTTATAAGCTTGTAATTTATTATGAAAATTATATTTGCTGATAATTCGTTCATTCTATATACATTTTATTTATTTAGTAGTAATAATTTTCTTGTTTTTATTCATTTTGAGAATGGAATTTATTTTTTAAATNAAACTTTATTTGATCTATAGAGAAAATATAAATTTATTTTTAATGTAGTTACTTTATATGAATTACTTTCATATGACTACATAGTAAAATTTTATAAATTTAAATACTCTGGTTATTATTAGTTCTCTAAATAATCAAATCAAAATAATAAACAATTCAAGATATAATTAGAAAAAGTGCATGTTAAATAAAATGATAAAACTATTTTGAAAATAAATAAAGTCGTTTTAGAGTTAAAAAAATATTTTGTAAGTTTTTCTTAGAAAGAGAAAAAGCATAATATAAGATGAAGAGTGAGTTTCTTCTGATATCTTTTGAAAGCTAGTTGACCCCCACAGGTTGCACTCCCCCTTCTGTGACAGTGATTAGTTTCGGGTTACTTAACACACGCACCCCCACAAAAAATGTAGGGGAACGGGTTTTGGAGGTGCTATATTTTTCGTCCCTAATCGAACCTATCCTTACTGAAGGTTAGAATTGAAATGGAAAGGCCTCCTTAGGTATTCTTTGGCCAAGATATTAGCAAAGCATAAAAACAATTTATGCACAATTTTAAATATAATCATTATTGAGAGGCTCATTCGACTTTTCCAATTAATGATTACTTTAATTATGTAACAAATTATTTTTATTTCAAAATTATAATTAGTTTAACTATTATTTAAAAAAGTTATTGAGTGTATTATTAGATTTAAATAAAAGTTATTTATAAAAGCATATTCAACAAAACATTAACAATATTAATAGTATCGATCATACTGAATTTACAAAGATTATGTAAAGAATTAAGCAAACTAAGAAAACTTTAATAAATTCATAATTCTAATGTAAATTAGTGAATTGTCCCAATTGAATTTTTTATGAAAGTTTGTTTAACATGTCCAAGAGGTCGTGAGTTCAGCCGGCTGAAGTGTACAAAATGGTACAAAATGGTGCCAGTGTACAAAATGGTGCCTTAAAAAAGGCTTGTTAGTATTGACAAATGGCATAAAACTTGGTTGAGTATTTCTTTAATGAAATAATTTCTAAAAAAATCAACAATTTTGAAATGTAAATACAATGAGTATTCAAGCTAAGCATTTTTGTCAGACATAAATTATTATATGGTCCCTACATTCATAATATTTAATAAATCTGAGATAACTGAATTTTTTATTTCAATTGTTTTTAAATCGAATCATTAAGAGATGTATTAAAGTTTTTTGGAATGACAAATCTGAATAACGTAAGAGTTTTTGCTGCATTTAAAATAGAGAAAGCCCCTTACTTAAAAATTTTTTTAAAAATCTTGCCTCTAAATATTGACTTTTTTAATAAAACAACTTTAGTGCATGGAAAATTTTAAAAGTAATAATACAATAATAAAAAATAATAAGTAAAAAAAAGTAATACAATACAATAAAAGTTTAAAAAATTTTAGGCAATTATAGGACGATCCCTGAGGTAAAAAAAACTACAATTAAAAATTTAAATTAATTATCTCTGTTAAATTAAATGAATATAAGAGAGGTGGAAATTTTGAGATAAGGAAGCTTTGTGATCATTGACCTATGAGACTCTGAACCTATGAGAAAATACATAATTAGTGAATAGTCCTCAGGTCAAAGTTAAGGATTATGGTATTGATCTATAAATAGAAAAAAGAGAGAAGGCTATTGGCTTACCAGTGACGAAGACGATGGCGCTTCACCAACAATGAAATTAACAAGAGAAATAAAATTATCTTTTGCTTTTAGGGGAAAAAATTTGGGGATGTTTAGTTGGTCTTTATAAGTAGCAAAGATTCAAGAGACTCCAAATGAGAGGGCGAAGAAGGAAGCCTAAAATGGAAAATCTTTTGCAAAATGCAGCAGTGTTGCACATAAAATAGCAAGAATTCTTCCCATCGAATCAATCTCAGTATATGCAAAAAACAGACTCTTTATTTTATTATTTTACAAGCATTTCATCAAATGTATAAAATGATTGGCGCTTCAATAAGCTATGGACCGACAGTACGCCAAAATTGATTGCGGTTGAATGAATTGTGAAATTGTTGAATGGAACAATGCGGAAAACTCACTTTTTGTATGATTCATGGCGAAAAGCCACGTGGTAATAAAAAAAATAAAATAGATCATTGTGGAAAAGGGAAAATGAGGTACTTTTTGAAAATGCTACACACAATGTCTTATAAGGACAATTTAAAGATTGTATAATGTCAAAGAAAATATTTTGTATCAACTATTAAAATTTCTTAAACTTCAAATTAAATTTAGATTTTAATTTCTTCTCTTAATTTAAATAAAAGAAATATAAAATAACATTTTGATTTACACAATGAAAACACCTGGTCCATGTCCATGAAACTGTGAGCCTATTTCAAATATATTATAAATTTGATATTTCATAATTGAAGGAGCATAAATTAATTTGAGCACTTAAAACTATGAACAAACCATTTAAAAAAACGCTGCCTTCCATATGATGGTATTAAATAAAAACTATTAATGATTTTTGAAATCATCAAAGTGTAACCTCCAAAGAGGTTTATGTTATCAGCAGGGTTGGCAGGTTTTTGACATGTGACAGTTTAAACCATGGTTTAAACCGTCACGTCAAAAACCTCACTGTCAAAAATGTCGAAAATGTCAAAAACCTATATTCATATGTGAAATTTAATTAATACATAAAATTTATATATTTTTTATAAAGGATAGTGTTTCTAAATATGTTCTAGAAAAAATAAATTTAAAATTTTGAAGAAACACTTATATTTTGAATAGTAACCAAAATCTTGTACTTTTGAAAGCTCACATCTTTTGTAATATTATGTATTCATTTTCATGTGTTATTGAAAATCTGCAGTGATATTATTAAGAAATTTATTTATAACCAAATTTAGTGTATAGTATAGATTATACTAAAAATTAGACATTTTTAAAGATAAACATTAGCAGTTTTGTACATTAGACATCTTTTAAAGAAAAATCTTTTTAATATTCTTTTAAATCTTCTTAATAATCTTTTTAACATAAGACAATACAAATTTAAGTGCTTTCTGTTAAATACACAGAGTAGTTAGTGTCGATTTACAGTATATTCAGCCTATTCATTTACTATGCTGAAAATTTAGTTTATCCAAATACTTGTGAATTTCATTTTGCTGAATACTATATAGTTTTGTTGAATATCTAAATATTCAGCTGTTGAATAATTACTTCTTGCTTTCAAGATATGCATTATTTGTATTCTTAATACAAGTGGAGAAAAAAAAATTAAGAGATAAAAATTGTTTTAAAATGATAAGTGTAATAATTATAAATAAATATAATAAACAATATGAATTATATTTATCATTATTCATAAATATAACTACTTTTAAATTCAAATTAACATACAGGATAATAAGGATATTCGGTCTAGCATTAAGAATTTTTTTTTATATACTTGTATCAAGTTTGTATTTATACAACATAACTTGTAAGTTCCTTATAAATATTAGTTATATGTTCCTTATATGTCAAAAATGCATAGTAATAAACTTTTAATTTTCTTAAGTATCAAAAAGAAAAAAAAAAAAAATTTTAAGTATAAATATTTAAGCAATTTTTGTGCAAAATTTTTCTGCACATGCATTTGAATATAAATTTCTGAGATTTTAAATCTGTTATTTTACCTTAATTTTAATTAAAAAATATTTTAAAACCTGCTGATTACCTATAGTATAATTAAATTTCAATATAATGCATGGCAACTGTTGGTAGTTTTGAAGTTTATATATTTTTTTGGCAAACTTTAGTTTTTGACATTTTTGACGGGTTTTTGACGGTTTAAACCAGTATTATACCCTTGTCATGTCAAAAACCACTTTTTGACGTCAAAAACCCAACCCTGGTTATCAGGCAATCTCTGGATCAGGCAATTCTGGATCGGCAAATACATTGTATTAAATATCTTTAACCAAAAACAAATTCAATTTATGAAGGCACAATATACTATATTGAAATAAGTACAATAACTTTTAAACAGTGGCAAGATTTTGATACTGACACATAATTACGGTTACTAATAGTTTTTTTTAACACACGACTATTTGTTTTGTGCTATTAACACAAAACTATTTGTATCAGCAATTACATTAGTACCGAGCATTATCCTCATTACTCAAAGCTATAAATATAAAGAAAATAATATATCAACTAAAAGGATACAAAGGTACCGTGTCTGGATCTGAATGTTTCTTTCCCTGAGCTTTAAATGAATGATCATGTTTTTCAAATTCCTGAAAAATAAATCAACAAGAGCTCAATTTTGCTGTTATTTGTTAATAAGCAATAAAAATTAAACAAGCTTATAAATGCTTGCCTTAATTTATGATTAAAAAAAATAACAAATATTAAATTTTAGTAATCATAAAAAGAACCAATATAGCTTATGTTTTTAATCTGACATGTATGTCTTTCAGAAAATGAATTAATGCCAAGCGAAATATTCCTTTCTTAGCAATAATAATCATAACACTGATTTATATAGGCAATTTTTTAAATTTTTTTGAAGAAATTAAAAAAAAAAAAGAAAATTTGTCAAGTATAAGTTAACTCTCTCTAAAACATTTTGAGTGTCCTTCACAATCTATTTTTTGACACATAATGAATGCTAACAAACTGCACAGTGATCTCAATGCTGGAAAAAATATCCATAGTGGTATTACAAATATCCATTGTTGTAGTAAAAATAACCATACTGGACTCAAAACAAATTTTTAACAGGATTAAACAGTTTTCACTCATTAAAACACAAATGTAGAGAACTTTTATTTGAAAAGTCATGCGCAAAAGCAAATTCGGCCTAAAATTGTGTGCTAAACTACAAAGATATGGAGGTCAATGCTATTATTTTTCACAAAAAAATTTAATAAGCTATCCATTGAAGATAATAAAATAAAATTTGTTATTGTTTCAATAATTTTCACTAAACTGCTACAAGCTTTAAAATAAAAAATATATTACGATAAAATTTAACTAAAAAAAATTAATGGAAAAGTTTGAGGCAAATTGAGGTAAATTGCATTAAAACTATAAGAGCAAATTTTACTTTAACCATATTATGTTGAATAAACTTCTTGTATAGGAAATTCGTACTTTTTTTATACCTTAATTGTTAGTTACTGGAAAAATTATCTGGAAAAAAAATGTAAATTTTTCTACATTTTTGCAGTTTAAAGAAAATTTTATTTTCAACACGTGTGAATTTAAGAGCAGATTTATACACCAAATCAACTATTTTCATTTTAAAATTGAAGGTTAGAAACAGTCTTTATATTGTCTCACACAATAGGGAGTCTCCTAAACTAGAAAATAGGGTAATATATTAGTATATATATTCACTGGTGAAATTAAGAGAATTTGCATATTTATCGAATTTCATGAAAAGAACTGAATGCAAAACCACTGCTTCTAGACATATATGCAAATCTTGTACATCAAATACGTAAGTGTACACGTTTGTGTAGGCGCAGCCAGTAGAGAAATAGGCTTTATAAGTGTGTGCAAGTTAAGACACATTTCATTCATTAACATACCTCAACGAATATCTTGGCATTATTTTGCAGAAATACGTTAAATTCTAATTGTAACAGTAAAAATGAATAAACACCAATGTTTAGATGATGGAATGAGGTGGCGAATTGCTGTGAGGCTAGAAGCAGGCCAATCTCAAGTCCAGATTTGTAAAGAGTTCAATTTTAGGCTCAACATGGTGTGTAACTTATGGAAACAGTTCCAGGATATCGGATCCATCGAGAGAAAGTTTAGGCAAGGTTGTTCAAGAGCCACGACGGCCAGAGAAGATCACCATTTGTCTTTTGTAGCAAGGCGTAATAGAGGGGCTTCTCTTGTGACTTGTATGCAGCCATAGGAACCCATGTATCAAGGTCGACTGTTTCCAAATGACTTTATGATAGAAGTTTATTTGCTAGACCTGCTGTTTGCGCCCTGTTAAATTCTACGAACAGGAGAGTTCATTCAGCATGGTGCAGAGAGCATAGAGATTGGAGTACGGATTAATGGGCTCTCTTCACTTATGAGACCCAGTCCAGCCTAAACATCAATTCTCGCCGTATGTTCATGTGGAGAGAACCAGGAACCCGCTACCTATCCTCCAATGTCTGCGAAATCAACCATTATGGCAGAGCCGCCATCTGGGCAGGCATCATGTTGGATGGTCGCACACCTCTCCTTGTCTTTGAAAGAGGCTCTGCGACTGGTATGAGGTATAGGGATGAGATCTTGGAGCATTATGTTCACTTTTTCCGGGGTGCAGTTGGCCCTGAGTTCATTTTAATGGACGATAACGTGAGGCCACATAGAGCTCTTCTGGTCTACGAATTTCTAGAGAGTGAGGATATTCTCCGGATGGATTGGACAGTCAGATCTCAACCCTAGACCCATAGAGCATGTCTGGGACACTCTGGGGAGGGCAATAGCAACTTGCTACCTAAGAAGAGAACCTTCCAGGGAATGAAAACAGCGTTGCTGAGCGAGTGGGACTAAATGCCACAGGAAATGATAAACTGCCTTATTTCAAGAATGAAATCAAACTGGAAGGCCTGTATATCTGTAACAGGGGACCATACCCCCTATTAATCCATTTTTTTATGTTTATTCTGCAACCGTTGTTTCGTACCTTCCGACTCCAACAAGTGTTACGGACGATCATGCGTGTGCATTGCAATTGTGTGTGAGCATAAAAATATAGAAAGAAAGATGAATAAACATTAATTACTTACATGTTCAATAACAAGTTGTCCACTCTCCTCCAAAAGTTCTTTGAAGAAGTGTTCAATTTTCGATTTATATTTCCTAATAAATAAGAAAATACAAGTTACTCATTAGAAAAGAAGAGGGAAAAAAATTAGCATTCATCATGAAGATTTTACCTGTTACTTACTTAAAAAAGTGCTCTTCCTTGAAAATCACCTTAATAACAGAATTGTCCAATATTTTTTCTTCTCCTGTAGTAGCAGGCTCCAGTAAAATTAAGTTAAGAAAATTTACACTTAAAATTGAGTTATCATATATTTTCAAAATCATAAATCAAGAAAGTAAAAAAAAAAAACATGAATCAATAAAGCTTCCTTTAAAATCGTTCAACACTGCTCATCACTATCGAACTTAACTTTTGGGAGTCATTCCATATTTTGAAAAATTCTAATAATTTAGTAAATGATATTTCTAGCATCCCATCTTTTTCTATTATGGTTTTGTTTATTATTTGAAAGTTTATTCTAATTTAATCTATTGCACCATGGTTTTATCACCAAATTCCTTCACACATCTTTTTGTTCTCTCTTTTTTATTATTTTGTTCAAACTTGTTCTTTTGCATCTATTGGTTAAACCATTTTACATTTGTCTCCTTACTTCTCTACTATTAATTGGTGCTTAGACACCAAGTTGTTCAAACCTGTTTTTTTGCATCTATAGGTTAAACCCTTTTACATTTGTCTCTTTACTTCTCTGCCATTAATTGGTGCTTAGACACCAAGTAAGGTTTTTGTTTATAGAACCGAAACTATAGTATGGCCATTTCTGTATTTTCATTAGAACTAATAATTCTGCAAGTAATAAACATACGATATAATTCACTTAATTATTAAAACTATGAAAAGTATTAACTTAAATTTACATTTCATTTTGTTTACTGTAATAAACATAACACATAAATAACAAATTGTAATGCATTTATGAAAAAGCAAAAATTAAAATATTATCACCTTGATAATAATTTAATTTTTAAATAGACAAGTATTTTTATTTAAAAAGACAAGTATTTTGTTTACCCTATGCCAGAAAATCAAGCAATAAGCTTGTTACTCGTATCAATTACTTTGTTATTTGCAAAAACTGCATAAAATTTTGTAAATCTAGCTTAAATATTTATAGCGATACATTAACAGTTTTATAAAAAAATAAATCCACAGTAGTAATTGCCAGAAAAAAGATTGACCCTGAAATCACACGAATCGGATTCCTCAAATGAGTGCTTCGTTTCGAGAATAGGCTGTTGTAATAAATAATATGGTGTAAAAATATCATATTTAAAAACTATGGAGAAATCAATAGCAATAACTGCCAAAAATTCAATAGAATCATTGCCTTTAAAAGTATATACTCAAATGCACAATTCGAGTTTTCCATATTGTTTGAAATATATCGGGATATTTAAAATCCACATGAAAATCAATATCAATAACTGCCAAAAATACAATCTAAACATTACATCAATTTACAATACTATCAGCGTAAATTGACCGCATCAAAAAGTTATTACCTAAATGCATGATTCAAATACTACGTGTAAATTTCTGAAGAAAAATAATTATTTTCACTTTTCAAAAGAAAAATCATTCTGCAAGAATTATGCAACATTCTGCGACAATGTCGCCGTGATTCTGCTTACGGGGATTAAAAATTTTAAGGAATTTTTTATAAGTAATTTTTATACTTTATAAGAGAAAGCTCGAAACAATAAGCAACTCTAAAATTTTGCTCTTTTTGTCTGGGTATTATAAAGTAGTGTAATTTTCAATTTGTGAAAAATCCCTTATCAATTTAAATAAAAAATTTTCCATTAGTTGCCAAATACGATTCACTATAAAATCGTGATAAAAAAATTTGAAATTTTTCCGTGCTTGCGAATTACAAAAGATCCACTTTAAATACTCATATCTCGCACATTTTTTAATATTCTTTTTCAAATTTTAAAACAATAATTTTGCTATTAATTTCAAATTGCTCCAAATATTTTATTTACTTTTACTGAATACTTTTAAAGTTACAGCAAAAAAACATAAAATATAAAAAGTAGTTTTTAAAAAAGTTCATATCTCCATAAATATGTAAGCTAGATTTATGAAATTCTATGCAGTTGTTACAAAATAGTCCTTTAAGTATTTCTTGAGAAATTTTAAAAAATATGAAAGTGTCTCTTCCATTATTGTAGAGTAGAAAGAATATATATATACATACATAGACACACATACATATGGTTCATACAGCCGATAAGTACCAATAATACAATAAAATAAAAATTAAAATGTCTGAAATAAAAAAAAGGATATTATCTTGGTCAGAACTTCCAGAAGCTGGAATTGTCCAAGGTAAATTTATGTCTTTCATTCTGAAAAATAAATAAAGAATATAAAAAGAGTACATCTAACTTTTTTGCTCTGTTGAAAAATTTTTATTAAAGGTTCCTAATGATATTTTCTTAGAGGCCTGCACCATTAAAAATACTTTAAAAACCAGAGAAAATTCCCATTTTGGCACCTGTTTGGGAAAACTACCCACTTTTGCACTGCACAAATTTTTCCTAAAACAAATTGAAAAAATTTTCAGAGTAGTTCCTATTTATTAGTCCACTTTCATATGAGTTCCTAAAACCGCCAAAACACCAAAAAAAAATTGGCATTTTTACTTCAAATAAATTATTGTAAAATATACAATAGTTTGTCTATCAATGGTCACAAGTTTTACTTTTCAAGTTCGTATGTGCCGTTGCCTAGATATATGTACGAACAAAATATTTCCACTATTGGTTGGAAAAGGACATTTCTATATCAAACGATTGGGTCAAAGATTCTGTACCAAAAAAAAGTTGCCAAATTTTGGCAACAAGTGAGAAACTGAAAAAAAATAATCATAGAAGGGGACCAACTGTAGAAGAGGGCTGCCCATAGTCAAATGACATTAAAAAAATTTTTTTGCAAGTACAAAAACTATTTGGCGTATTAGCAATGTCAGTAGGTGGGAACAGGTACAAATATGGATATGCCTTTATTTTTTATTGAAGAAAGTATATTTTAAATCATTCATATTGCCTTCTTGTTTTGAATATCGACTTTCTTTTTAATAAATATAAGGTATATACGAAAAACGATGAAAATATTTAAATAATAAGTAATTAAGAAAATTAGTAATAGTTTTTGCGAACATTACTGTACCAATACCTGTTCAAAGCAACTACTATTCGCAAGGCACCAAAGGAATTTTCAAAACCTTTAAAATTGATTTAGGAATTGCAAAAATTTTTTTTAAAAAAGATACTTATCCATTTTGCATGAACATGTAAAATTAACTATTTCCTTTATTTGTTTTAAATGTTTTCATTTTATATTTATTTAAATAAAAAAAAATTGTTTTTAAAAAAAACCCCAGCTGAATTGATTTGGATTACATTAACAACCTAAGAAACTATGTACCTAAGAAGCTATGTACATGTTCGTTCAGGGGTGGTAATGAGCTAGACTGTTTGAGTTGGTCTTTCCTTTTCAATGAAATTTTTCCCCCAGTTTCTTGTAGGCCATTACTTGGAAGGACAAGGCGAAGTAAGAAATTCTATATTGTGATGTATCCTATGTTAGATATTGCAATATAACCTACATTCATAAATTATTTCTTTTGAATCAAAAATTACACAATCAGAAATCTTAAATCAATCTAAAATAAATAAAAGAAACAAATCTATAACAAAAATTAGTAAAAAAATGCTTTAAAAATATCTATAACATCTCTTAATCTTTTTAACTAAAATATTAAAGATAGATTGACTTAAGACTGAATTCCAAAAATAAAAAAAGCCTAAGCTTTGCTTTAATTTTTTCTTAAAAATAACAATGACTAAAAATTTAATAGTTTAAAAAATAATAAACTACATCAAAATATTTTACTTACATGTATTATAAGAAATCTTTTAAAAATGAATAAACAAAGTAATTGTATATTTAAGTTCTAAACAAAGTTCTTAATTATTTGGGGGAGAAAACGCAATTTTAGTCATAATTAGTCATTTAACAAAGAGCTGAATTCTTAAAAAAAAAATTATAATAATAATTACAGCAAAATCGTTTTTTATTTTTTTGTTAATAAAAACAGCTAAAGATGTATAGCATTAAAAAAATTTTTAAAAAAGATTAAAAATACAGATAAAAGAAATAAAAAAATAAATTTTTCTTAAATTAAGAAAAAACTATAAGAATACCTAACACTAATAAATATTAAATAAAATTGAAAGAAATAACATTAAAGAATAAATATTAAAAGAAATGGGTACTTTTCCGTTAGCCGGGAGCAAATGTCGCCAATTGGGAACCAAACGTGAGAAAAATGACAAAACAATCAATGGAATAAAAGTCAAAAACTTTCAACTATAAACAAATATAATTTAATTGTAAGCAAAACAAGTTCAACTATAAAGAAATAGTAATGAATTGTAAACAAAACAGTTTTACCCCAAAAGAATGCTTATAATAATTGGTTTTTCCAGAATATGGTGAAATCTTTCAAAATTTTTGAGACTTGACCTTTCTCGTGAAAAAAAGAGACTGCATCTTCTTCGGTTCCCAAATTTTCATCATTTTTTAAAACAAAAATTAAGATGGAAGCAAGAAAGAAAAACACGCTTTTTTTAATGACTTCAGAGAATAGAGCACATGGACCCAAACTAACATTCCCCTTAGAGTTGTACGAAATTTGTTGGAATTCTACATTATCTGGCGATTTTTCGCTTACACCCGGCTGACGGAAAAGTACCAAGATTTGTTTCTCAAAAGATGAAAAAAAAAATTTCAAATAATAAAGTTTGATTGAAAATGTTGAATAACAAAAAAATAAATACATGCTGCGTTTTGAATTTTCAAAAATAATAATACTGCTAACTAAAAAACTAAGAGTTTTCTTATATATATATATATTTCATAACAAATTGAGATCAGACAAGAAAATGTACAGTGAATGCAATGTTAAAGAAAATGCTGATCACAAAATACCAAAAATACCTCTAAAAATAATTAAAGAAGAAATATTGCTGAATTTTGGCAAAATAATGCACACGAATTGCAAAGTTACAGAAGTCCCTTAGAAAATAATCCTCAATAAAAGTAAAATTTTGATTTAAAAAAAAGATGCAAAAAGTTTACATTCTACGCTTATTAACACACAAAACCACAACTTCTTCAAGTCGCTCCGCGTCATTTAATATCACAAAACAAACAAAATCAACAAAGCTAAACGAAAACAATAGCATCTTCGTAGCTAGATGAAATGAAAATTGTCTTCGCCAGTGGAGTAATAATATTAGTATAGGCAAGGGTCTTCGAATGTGAATTTCCATAGATTGGCGGCGGAAGTCAGTGTTACGATGCTTCACTGGAAACGAAAATCTCTATGTAGACATAATGATGTAAACATTAAATCGATATTTCACGATGTATTAATATATTGCCCAGTCATTCTTCAAAGTCACCAATATTCAGCTATTAATAAATTGTTTTGGCATGGTATCGATATGGAAATTTTCTTATTGCATTATAATCGAGAGTTTTTTCTTCTGATGAATAAGATTTACAAAATTGTTGGGGATATTTTTCGTATCATGATCTGTTGCTCGAACAACAATCGCTAAGGTGCCAAACCCCATAGCAGAATTGCAGCGACACGGCGACATTGTCGCAGAACGTTACGGAATTCTTGCAGTAAGATTTTTCTTTTGAAAAGTAAAAAGCTATCTTTTCTACAGAAATTTACATGTATTATTTGAATCATGCATTTAGATAATCACTTTTTGACACGCTCAATTTATGCCGATTGTATCATAAATCGATGTTATGTTTCGATTGTATTTTCGGCAGTAATTCATATTGATTTTAACGTCGATTTAAAATATCCCGAGATTTAAACAATATGGAAAATTCGAGTGTTGCATTTGAGTATTTACATTATAAGGTAATAATTCAATCAAATTTTTGGCAGTTATTGCTATTAAATTCTCCATAGTTTTTAAATCCGATATTTTTTATACTATATTATTTATTACAACAACCTAATTTTAAAATGAAACACTCATTTGAGGAGACCGATTTGCGTGATTTTGCCGTCTGTCTTTTATTCGGCAATTACTACTTACTGATTTCTTGATTTTTAATTATTATTTTTATTGTGATGATTATTTACAGAATGTGAAGAATAAATAATTTGTGCATTCCTCCCACCAAAACAATGCGAGAATATCACTCATAATATCAGAATAAAAAATTATTACATGCTAAATAAAAAAAAATTTCAATAAAAAGTTTTTTTTCAATAAACACAACGATTTTGTTATTTAAAATTACTAACATATTTGTTATAATTAAAAGTATCTTGCAGAAAGATGTTAGTGCTAGAGAGCTTTGTTGCAAATAGCTCGAAAAAATTCTGCTGCAGGGGTGCAAAATAGATTTTATACTTTTTGTTAAAAAAAAATTAAAAAAACATGTAAATGTTTGTCCAGGGGTGGCTACGAGTTATATTTATAGAGTTGATCACTTTCTGAGAATTTTTTTTTAGTTTGCCAGAAGTTTCCAAGACTTGGCAATTGATCTACCACAGATCATGATACGGAAATCTCTCCTAAATATTTCATATGCACTTGATAAAAAACTAAAGCGTGCAAGGAAAATAAGGGCCATAACTACTTTAAATTTATGCTATACTTACAACCATTAGGTTTTTGAAAAATTCTATAACGAAATATTTTTTTTTATCACAAGGGTTTTTTGCCAGTAGTGCCTAATATTTTATGCCGGAGAATTTCAAAGCTCAGTATCTTGTAAAGATACTTTAATAGATAATTATTGCTTCTCTTATCTATAACATATTATATATCTATAACATATTAAAAGCATCACTAAATATAATAAAAGACACCAAACTTTCAGTATTAGTAGTGAAACAGTTTCGCAATTAAATAAACATCTATAAAAATTATCAAAAGTTTAAAACAAAGCACGGCATTTCATATCAATATATTTCGACATTTTAGCAGAAATTCATAAATATGTTCACAAAATTACTTCTTTTCTGTAAAAACAGAAGAGCTGTTAAAGTAATAAGTAGTTTTATAGAAAATTACAAGTCTTTAATTCTCAAAATGTAAATATAAAATCAAATATAAATACAGAAACCACAAAGATATTGCCAGATTTTTAGTTTATGTTTCAGTTAAAAATGTGATTTTACTTTGCAAAGTGGAGTTTCACTAAAAGTACTGTTCATACTATCTGTGATTCCTATTGGAGTAAACAATAAGAGTGAAAGGGATTGCTTATTTATGATTGGTTCCTCATTTTCAAAAATTTTGCTGTTCTTGGAAGTTTTTTTCTTTCTGAATTTATTGGTTATTTCGCTATATTTTAAGTTTAGAAAGTGATTTACAAAGATAAAATGTTAAAGAAGAATCTACATTTAGCAATCAAAAACTAAATAAAAAATAAATTAGTCCGCTCTGAATGTTTCGCCCAATGGTGTCATTGACATTATAACCTCGAGTATCCGCGTTTCCTCATTTGTTGTTTCTGGAACAAGGAATTTCGGTTAAGTAAGTACTACTACTGCAACTTTAGAAAGGAACAGATGTGTTTTGTTTGACCCTGATTTTGATGTTTGCCCTCTTTTGATCGAAAAAGTTCTTTGTCCACCAAATCTAAGTATTTTTATCAAAAATATTTATTATATCGTTGAATCAATTGCATGAGCGACTGCCACAATGGCGTTGACTCGTGTACCATCGCCACCTCCTACACCACAATCTGAAGCAACGCAATCAGTTGCTGAAAGTTGGTGCTATACCCAAGTAAAGGTAATAAAATTTTCGTTTATGTGGACAATTAATAATTTTAGCTATAGTAGAGAAGAAATGGGAGAAGTCCTGAAAAGTTCAACATTCTCTGCTGGTAATAATGATAAGCTTAAATGGTGCCTTCGGGTTAACCCCAAAGGCCTTGATGAAGAAAGCAAAGATTATCTTTCTTTGTACTTACTTCTAGTCTCTTGTAATAAAACGGAAGTAAGAGCGAAATTTAAATTTTCCATTCTAAATGCAAGGAAAGAAGAAACAAAGGCTATGGAAAGTCAACGAGCATACAGGTTTGTACAAGGTAAAGATTGGGGGTTCAAAAAATTCATTCGTAGAGATTTTCTTTTAGATGAAGCTAATGGACTCCTGCCCGATGACAAATTAACTTTATACTGTGAAGTAAGTGTGGTTGCTGATTCAATAAATATATCTGGTCAAAACAGTGCTATTCAATTCAAAGTTCCTGAGTGTCATCTTTCAGATGATTTTGGCCAGTTATTCGAAGGCTCAAAATTTAGCGATGTTATCTTGAGTGTGAACGGACGAGAATTTGCCGCTCATAAAGCAATTTTGGCTGCCCGCTCCCCTGTATTTTGTGCTATGTTTGAGCATGAAATGGAAGAAAAGAAACAAAACAGAGTTGAAATAACTGATATGGATCATGAAGTGTTGAGAGAGATGTTACATTATATATATACTGGTAAAGTTAACAATATTGAAAATATGGCTGAAGATTTGCTTGCTGCTGCTGACAAATATGCTCTAGATAGACTAAAAGTAATGTGTGAGGAACATATCTGTTCAAATCTTAATATTAACACTGCTGCTGAAGTTTTAATTTTAGCAGACATGCATAGCGCTGATCAACTAAAAGCACATGTAATAGATTTCTTGAATTTGCATGCAACAGAAATCATGGAAACTCAAGGTTGGAAGACTATGTTGACTACGAACCCCCATCTTGTAGCGGATGCCTTTAGAGCTCTTGCTACTCAGCAAATTCCACAAATAGGACCTCCACGTAAACGTATTAAACCTTAAGTCGAACTGTAATTTAAGCTATTCTACTTTTCCTCCTGCGTACAAATTATTCACTTATGCTCTTTTGATCGTAGAACTGTTCTGTTTGGTAGATATGTTTTTGTATAATAAGAAACTATTTTTATTATGTGATCTATATACTGCCTGATTCATCTTATATTGGCTTTTGTTAATATATATATACAAAAAAAAAGCTATGCATTATGGATTTTCCTATTTGTTGTAATGAACTTGTGAGCACTATGAAACTGAACGTAACTGGTAGTTGTATCTGTGTATAATATGTGAATTCTTATGTATATCATATCTATATATTTAAAGTTCATATTGTATCATGTATTCAAAAGAGATGAAATTTGATTATCAAAAAAATAATATCAGTTATTTGCTGGTGAAATAAAAGTTCATAAAAATGGGTTATGTATCTAAAATTCAAAATCTCTATTTTTTAAAGCTCTGAGTCAACTTGAATGAACATAAAGGCTTAAAATTTCATTGAAGAAAGAAAAATCTGTCAGAATTATCTTAAATGATCTCTTTGTAAAACAATACTAGTTCTGTAAATACTATTTTTTAATATTTAATTAGTTTTTATAATTATTTTAAAATATTTAGCATACTCTGTAAAAGAAATAGTTATTAAACATGAGAAGATAAATAAAAATGTGCAAATTACTGCAAAATTTTTGTTTTTATCTGAAATTTTTTTTTTATTTATATATAATAAAAAAAATTATTTTAATTTAATAGTTTAAGGAGAAAAAAAATGTTTTAATTTATAACAGGATTTTACAAATTCACTCATGTATAATGATATGTTTGCTGTGCAACATGCTTGATTTAAAAATGTATTGTTATAATTTGTAGGAGTAATTATGCATGTAATAAAATTGAAAATAAGTATTGCATTTATGATTTTAAAAAATGAATTTGCATATTGAAATTCCTGTCAATGTTTGTACTGTTACTAAGCTGAACAAAAGTTCTTTTAATGTTTATTTTTTTACTAATTGGACCATAATTAATGAAGGTTATTATTTTTAGTTTTATTTATTTTGTTAATAAGAAGTATTTAAATTTCCCAAGTTTTATATATGGCATTAACTAGGATAGTAAAGTTTATGTTTTATTCGGTATTAAATTATGATTGACCGTAAAAAATAAGCTTTTTTGAGTGAAAAAAAAAATTTCATTACTTTTTTTTTCAAATCTTAAAAAAATTTTGTAATTACTTTTTAAATGATAAAAAATTTAAAGTAATTTATGACTTAAAATTTAGCTAATTTCTTTAAACTTGCACTCAACCAAGATGTTGATTATTTAAATAATATGTTTAATTTAAGAATATCTTAAAACAAATATACATACTTAAACAACTTTTGTCAAATATTTTTAATTCATTCATATAGATATTTTAACTTCACCTTTGATTAATATAGTTTTGAAATATCTTTTATCGGTAAAAGATTTCAATTTAATGTTCTACTATTTTACATTGTGCACTTCTTTTTTAAAAAAAATAAGAAAAGAATGGACAATGAATTAAAACTTTTATGAAAAAGGAAATGTTTGTATCTATGGGGAATGTTAAATGATTATAATTGATACTCTGTGAGTAACATAACATATTCTCCCTTGTCCCGTATCTTTCCAATTTTATAATAATAAAGCTTAAGGGTGCTGCTCCTTGTCGCATGCAGCATCTTTAAAGCTTCAATTGCTGTTATTGGTTTTTTCCGCATTTATAGATTAGTTTTAAATTTAAGTTACGTGCTAATAATTTATTTATTAAATTTCTGTTGCACAGTGCATTGAAAATATTACTGACAAAATTGTTCCTACAGTAATTTGCCTGGAACGCAAGTCAAAATCTTGTTATTTTTATGATTTGAAGTAATTGTATTAAAAATTTTATTTTGTTGAAATTTTAAGTTCGACACATACATCAAAAGTTGATGTAAGTTTCATCTGCGTTTATGTACAATTAACATTATTGGGTGTTACGTTTTAAGTTTTGTGTTTGACATTGCACTGCATGTGTTTACCTACCTGTAGTTGGGATTTGTTAATTTATTAGTAATCAAAATAAATATTTTTATATTTGTTGTTTTTCTATATCATATTTGTGTTTTCAGTATTTTCTTCCCACCTTATATTTGTTCAAAGCATTTGACCTTACCTCTGATATTGCACTGCATATTTTGTTTAGAGCTTTTGAAAACTCTTGTTTTTGCATGTTGTGATTATTGTTTTCTGACCTACAAATTAAAAGTTTATGTACTTGCTCTGTTGATTTATTTTTTTTTTTTCGAAATTAATACTTGTGATTAATTTTTCCTATAAGTTTATATTTTTCTATTTAGGAATTATTGTTTACATTGAATTTGATACATTACTCTGTTTATTTGGTTGTTTGTATGCACTTAATTAAATTTTTTTTTTGGATTTATTCATTTTTATTGGCACTTAGTTTATATTTTTTCATTTATGCTTTTGTCTAGTTTTCAAATATCTTGTAATGCTTATTGTTTTTAATATGTAACATTTAAAAATCAAATGCCTTTTAAATTATGTAACATGATTGGTTACATATTTTATACAAGTCTGTTAAAAAAAGTGACCTGATTTAAAAATGTAAATTACATGCATTATACATTTAAATACATTATATTGTAAAAAAAAAAAAGTCAAATTAATACATAATTTGTAAACTACAATAGTTTTTTTAATATGCTTAAAAATTTCATTATCTTGGACTAATAATTAAAAAAAAAATCATAAATTTTTGTCAATAAATTTTTCTTTGTCTCTAGCTGCATTTTTATTCTTTGTACAAAGAAACACCACTTTCATGACATTCTTATTTATTTAGTTTTCACCTTTTTTTCTTTTCTTTCTTTAGTGTCCTGAATAGAGTTTTAAAAAATATGGCAAAAATGATGTATGTTTCTTGTTGACTCATGGCAAAGAAATCAAACTTAAAAAACTAGGAACACAGTATACCAAGCTTGTTATAATAATCTCAGATTTAATCAATTACAGTACAGAACCCGTTATCCGGAAATCAGAAAACCGGAAAACCAAAAAACCGGAACGAAATTCGATAAATTTTCCCGCAATTTTTAAAATAAAATTTTTTTTTCCTCATAAGATTTTGGGATTTTTCTTTATTTTTTGAAAGATGTTTACCTTACCATCATTTCAGAAATAATCATTAGTGTATTACCTCATCGATTTTTCTTATTTTTAAGATTATTTCCAATTTTTTTTTTTTTAGTTGGGTTTAACAATAAAAAAAACGGCTTTTTGTAGCGATTCAGAAAACCGGAAAAATCAGTTATCCGGAATAGCGAT
>NC_092206.1:56489366-56520202 GCF_043381705.1 Parasteatoda tepidariorum | reverse complement strand
GTGAGATTTCTAAAAACTAAAAAAACACAAAAACTCTTGAAAAAAAATCATTTCTTTAATTGTAATACATTTTTAACGTCTTCTATTTTTTAAAGCATTGAATATTTTTGTTGCATCATCATATGATATTTGCTGAATCATCATAGAAGATTTTGTCTTTACAAGGTGTTTGTCCATCTTACATTAGTGCATAAAAAATTTTAACGTCTTACATGAAGAAACCTTATCTACGGTAAAAATGTGGTTGCAGAGAAATGTGTTCTGGAAGGGTGGTGTTCTGTTGTTCGAAAAGGTTCTGAACAATACTGGTAAATAGGGAAGCTAGATAACGAGGCAGATGTTGAAAATAATGAAAGATCCAGGAAGAAAAGTGAAACGGATTTTATTCTAAATGGCGTAATGCGAAGCTTTTTCCAAAATGCGAGAATTTTGAAATTGATTTATAGAATGCGTGAATTTCTCGCGGTAATAATTTTTAATGCGAGAAAAGAAAAAAATATGCGAGGCTCTCGCGCTGTAGTGAAAAGACTGGTATATAAAAATAGTAAGTTCAATAGTAGTTCAAAAATAGTAAGTATATGTAAATAATTCAAAACTGAACTTTTTTTTGTTGATAAATTAACACATTCTAGATTTGTTGAGTAGAATTTTCAGACACTTCTAGCTCACTGCGTCCAGAATGTACCTTTCTATGTAAGTCAATGTTTCTATGTTAAATCAATTATCAAGTTTTTTTCCCATCATTTTATTGATTTATTTTTTACAGCAAACAAGATAAAAATAACAGCTAACCTTGTGCATCTTTTTACATCAATCACTGAATAATTAACCATTAATTTTTTCTAAGCCATACATATCTCGACTATTTTTTCATTTCATCATTATTTATCTTTCGTCCTATCTCTAAAATTTTCTTTTTGTAATTAATAATCTCAGTATAACTTTGGTCAGCATTCAAAAACGCTCTCAGTATTTTCAAAATTTAGTATATTCAAAATTTAGATACACAAGGCTGATTGAACTCCGGATTTCCAGATTTTTCGCTAATTGTGATCCGGAGATCGAAGGTCCAGACGTTTCAAAAAATCATTGATCGCAAAAGTTTCAGGAAATCAAATTTTGAAAGGTGGAACTTAAAAACACAGTTTATTTTATTTGTTTGTAAGGGAGAGCCAGATTCTTTATAAGCTTTATATTCAAGAGTAATATTAATTTTTTATCATTAAATAGTTATTATAATCATAAACTCAAGAAAGAAAGATGTGTAAATGGTATAAGTATGTGTAAAATTTTAAATATATTTTAAGTATACTAAGAAAGATTGAGAAAAAGAAGAAAAAAAACTTGTTAAAAATTTTTTCCACTTAAACTGTTCTTTTTTTTTTACTCAAGAAATTTTCTGGAATTTTGACTTGGGCTCACAATCACCTCTGGATACAACTCTAATACAAATTTTGTTTAAGCAAGCGTTGAAGTTCAATCTCATTCTTTCATTAATGAGCTTTATCATTGCCTGATCATTTAACAATAACTATAAAAATTACCAATGTTTACATTAAAATGCAATTTTTATTTAATAGAAATCTTTTTTTACATTTTTAAGGAAATACAGAAATTTTAATATTAAAAACAAATTGAAAAGAGATATTAATTTATCAAATTTCATTTACTGATTTCAGTCCCCATTACTGAAGAGTGGCACCCTTGTGTACTTGTACCCTTGTATCTCGACAAAATCATTAAGACCCTAATCAACAACAATTAATAAAATTATTTATCAGCTGCCCTCGGAACCAATGTTATTTCAATAAGCGGCAGGCACCAGATACACTTAAGTGAATCCCACTATTTAGTTAATATTTTGCAAACATTTTTTTAGTGATAATTTTCTATTCAAATCTTCAAACAATAATGCATGTTTATTATTAAAATATTTTTTCTATATTTACAGATATTGAGAGTGAATATGGACTTAATTAGTTTTGAGGACTTTAGACCTCCTATTCTGATTTCGTTTTTTCTTTCTTTTCTGAGAATTGAATTCTCTTTCAGTCTTTTCTGGATCTTCTAAAACTTTTTCTTTCATTTCATATATTTTCTTCTTGCGATCCACTTCAGTATCTTCTAATGAAATTTCAGCTTCTCGCCAGGCTACTTCGACTTGTAATAAAATGTTGAGAATTTTCTTATCTGAAAAGGAAGTTTATCTGATCAAACTTCAATAAAGGTTAAAAAAAAGTTAATTTAAAAGTTTAAAAAAACTAAAAACATGCTTTTTATTAACTTTAATGATTATTTTGATGATTTTTATTAACTTTAATGGAATTGCTGATGAGAAATTCCATCATCCTGATGTTACATTTTGAAATTTTAACTTTAACTTTATTTCCATTGATAAATATTTAATAATTTTTTTTAAAAATTACATGACAAGTTTTTATTATTATGCATATAAAAAACAGGATTTATTTAGAATAATTTTATAAAATATGATTCTAAATGAATGAATGAAATTCTAAAGATGATTCCAATCCTTTCTATTTAATTTTATCAAATAAACTGATTGTGAATATTTACTCAATTCAGCAGTATCATTTGAAACATGTTTAATAATGCAAGGCTTTGATTCAATCAAATTTGAGAAATAAGGTATGTAGTATTTCAGATTTTTTATTCTCTTATACAGTTCTGCAATTAGTATTCTGTGAAAATTATTGTAGTCTCGCACATTTGTCAATTTTAATATTTTTTCTTTTACTTAATTAATGTTAAAAAATTACTGAGTCATCCAAAACTATTTTCATTCATTTAAACTGTAACAAAATTAAATTGAAACGCAGACAAATGTGTACTGCTAAATTAGGTACTCAAAACCATAAATTGCATAATTTAATTGCTTTGCACTTTTGATTGAATAAAATATATAAAAATTTTAAAAATGATCAAGCATTATTTCTGTTTACCTAATAAAGCGATGCCTTTATTTTTAATCTTTTTTTAAAGGTATAGTATTGTCAAAGGTTAATAAATCATCAGAAGTAAAAAAAATAGATAAAAAATTTTAACTTGATCAGATTCAAACTTGGTCAAAGATCAAAATTTAATCTAAAATACAAGACGGCGAGAGTGAGGCCTCTTAAGAAAAAGTACGCATATAACTGGTTAAGCAGTTAACATAAGAACATTTAAAGTAAATAAGAAGTCAAACTAAGATGTAAGTATTCAGAACAGAACATCACAAAATTATTAAGATTTTTAGAAGTGGAAGGTGAGCGTAATGCAAACATTTATTTCAGTATATCTGCAGTTTGTAGCAAACACTATGTATGTCTACGACATGACAAACAGCTATAAACTATAGGTATAAAAGTTTTTGCTAACATAGTGCATCAATATCAGATCTATCAAGATCCAGGGTAAGCAAACATCACAATCTCAAATGAATCCAATGCTACACTAGATTGAGTAATATTCTTTCACAGCATATGCATTTCATACACATTAACTATATGATGAGGATTGTATTCATAAAGAACCGAGGAGCATTTTAAGATCTATTTAATGAAACAATAACAAAAAGAACAATTAATTGTATCAACATAAATTAATGCATGATTCAAATATGTGTAAATTTCTGTTGAAAAGAAAAGTAAAATTTTTTGCTTTTCAAAACAAAAATCTTTCTGCAAGAACTCTAACGTTCTGTGACAAAATTGCCGTGTCACTGTGATTCTTCAATGGATTAATCAAATATTTACCAAAAAAAAGGAAAAAAACAGTTAAATTAAATGTTATAAAATTGGTTTGTAAAAAAAACTTTTTTTATGAATAAAATGTGTCATAAAAGGCTAAAATGAAATTGTAAAAATTAGCATCAATGCAACAATTGTAACGATTTGTCGAAAAACAGTGCTGTTAGCAATTGTAAGAAAATGAGTGATTAGTTGGCTTTGCTGAGAAAAAATAATTTACCGATTTCATTGGATGGGAGTACAAAAGCTTTCAGAAAATGAGTGCAATAAAAAATCTATTATTAAATTAAAATCAACTAATCTTTGGAGAATTTTATAACATTATTAAAACATTCAAAGATTTGTCAAAATAAAAAATACTCCAAAAGCATTGGAACAAACTCGAATGATAAATGGATTCAGTCCACAGACTAGAATAGAAAACCCCTACTTTTTTTAAACATAAGCAAATATCCTAACCTAAACCACCTGCACTACAATCTTTGCCTCTCCTAAACTGCATAGTTTCTAAACAGGTCAAAGGTTCCTCAATTCATTTAGCAGTTTCTCTATTCATTTTAGGGAGAGTTTTAAAGTGTTATAATGGAGCAAATTTTAAAGCAAGCCATGTATTACTAAGTTGATGATATTTTTTAACTATTTGGCGATAAATTACCATCTAAAAAAAGGGTGTATAATGGATGGTAAAATAATTTAAATTAAGACAAAAACTTTCAGATTTTTTTTAAAAATACCTTGGTTTTTATCCAAATTTCCCCGATTTTTCCAGTATAAAAGAAATCCAAGTGGATGACCACCCTGTTCTTTAAAATATGACGATCAAACGTTAATACTCATACATTCAAATTAGTAAGGAATGATTTAAATAAGGGTGAAAAGGAAGCAAGCACACACCTGAAATTTTATGTTCTGAAAGTCGAACATTTATTTCCTCTTCAATTTTCTTTAATGCTAAAATGTCTCTTGGTGTCATTAAAGTAATTGCTAGACCGCCTTTACCTGCTCTAGCAGTTCTTCCTACACGATGAATATAGTTCTTGGGTACAACTGGCACATTGTAATTTATGACTAAATCAACCATCGGGATATCTAAACCTGTAGAAAAAAAATAATATTTTAGAATACTGATCATACAACCATGAAAATTTTATAAAAGAAACAAAAATATAAGAGCTCCATTTTTATTTCTATAGTCAACATTTTTGCAATCGTATAAAGAGAACAATTAAACTGCTAAAGAAAATTATCACTTGTGTTTAGGGAAATTTCTCTTCAAAAAACTCTTGCTGCTATGCAAATATGAGGGGAAAATTATTTTCATTGATAGAAAAATCTGTTAAAGCTCCTAAAAATTTTTCTGAATACAGAAGAGTGTTCATTGCGGCTTGGAAAGGCATTTTCTCTATATTAAACTATTTTATCTGGTTGCAATTTTTTGAATGTTAAAAAATAGCATTTATATGAATAGATAATAAGTAGAAAAAATACACAAGATTGTTACCAGCATGTAGTCACAATCTTGTGAAAACACATTGAGATGAAAATTGAAATACCATGATTTCTTTAAATGTTGAAAAAAGAAATTATACAAACTTATTCCCTTAAATAATTCCCGAAAGTTTTGAAAATCCATACAAATTAAGTTATGCGCTAACATAGTTTTTAATTAATACTAATAATTAGTTTTTAATAGTTAATGTATTTGGTCAGTAAGATTTTTAAGTTTAGTATGTAATTACATTTTTTCCACAACTTTTTTTGGCATTAGCAAATAATCCAATCATGATCCCAGTCTGTTTGGTAATACAGTATTTTAAAAATGTTTGACTCAAGAATTACTTTAAAATTCTTAACAATATAGTTATAATATGTTAAGTAGCAAAAACACAGCACAACAAGGGGTTAATAATCAAACTGTTAAAGAAAATAGATGTTACATTCGTTCCTACATTTATAATTCTAATACTGTTCATAAAATAAATAAATGTGTGTTCACAGTGTTTATACATATAACTTATAGTTAGATTTAAGGTCTTTTTAAAACTATTCAAATATTTATTTGAGAAGCTAAAAAATTATGTTTTAAAGTGTATTGAATATGAATATTTTTAATTTTTTTTAAAAGTTTTATTTAATTTATAATCAGAAAATGGTATGTTACTCTTTTTATAAAGAAAAAAAAAATAATGAAAAGTTTTGTTAAAGAGAACAAAAGCAGAATTTCTAAAAATATATGCCCTACTTAAGGAAAATTTTACTCTTTTAAAACTAAATTATCAAAAACACAATTATCCAATTACAGTAAGTTCAAAACATTTAACAATTATTAAGTCTAAGATAAAAAGCTTATAAAAACTAATAAATGAAAGCTTTTCGGTTTCATATAATTTAAAAGTAGTATTAAACAGCATCATTTTAGATTAATGGATTTCAATTCAAAAATACACTGATATTTATATATAAAAACAGCATTTGCATTCTTACTACCTAAAAACAAATTTTCAGGGCTATTTTTCAACTAAGGTATGCAAAATAAGTGAATGACTCAAAGAAACCCCAAGCCACTTTGCACTAAAATTTTAAAAATAGTAAAAAAGGAGAATTTTATTACTTTTCCAAACATTATTATATTTATATATTATAACTATATATTATATTTTTCATCAATGAATGTGTAAGTGAAAAACAAAACAAAAAAGTAGTTGCTCTCAGTAGCCTGGTCGATGGTGAATATCTGTTTTAGGTTTAAAATTTTGTGTTGTGTTCTAAAAAGCAGTAAAACTTTTACTTTAAGTACGATTTATGCGAAAAAATATTTTAAGTCAGTTTGCAGGAATTTGAGAAAGTCAGTATTTTGCCTTAAATATTTTTCTAAATAAGAAAGAAAACATGGCGGAATTACAACTGTATCAATCAATAATTTTTCTATTTTATAAAACTTTTTCAAATTAATCATAGTCCTTTCTCATTTAATAGATATTAGAAGAAATAGGCCTTAATGTATTAGTGACCTTAGAAACATTGATCTTAAGATCTGATTCACAATTTAAACAAGAAAAAAACAATCATGGAAGGTTTTGTTTTAAATTAAGAAAGAAAAAAAGGCTTGGAACATTAAATACAGTGAAACATCTCACGAAAGAACCACTCTCCGTTTCACTGTAAAATGATCATTCTAAGGGGTTTCCTCCATTGACAGCAAAACTGTTATCAAAGGTACACGATTTTTTGCAAACAATTTTTAATTTTAATCAGTCTCGTTTTCTTGGTGCAGAAATGCCACTTCTGTTGGTGCCATGAAAAGACGTAGCGATGAATAAAATCTAGTGTCTTTAAAATTATCCTTTCTGATATATTCATGTGTAAAAACAAATTTACCAATTATGAATGATAAAGCTACAGTAGACGCCGCTTAATGTGATCACATCGGGATGAACGTGATTTGATAACAATAACCGATTGATTACAATAAACAAAAAAAAATTTAATCTAAAAAATGATTTTTTTTACATACAAAAATAAATAAATAAAAAATTTTTAAATTAGGAGTTGTTGCTGTAAAACTCTAAAGTATTTAATAGAAATTAATGTACACTAAAGAAAAAGAATTAGTTAGTATACTTACATATTTAATGATGAACTGCAGAAAACAATACAAAAGGCTAATTATTAACTGAAAAAGAAATCATCAATTGTCGATTGTTTAGCATTCTTTCAAAGCAAGTCATTTACGAATCGCTCATAATCATAATGTTTATGAACGTGTTCCGCGTCGGCTTTGTTTTGCACACCTAGCCGTAAGACTCGAAGTGCCTCCCTCATCTGAGCAGGCGTCGGAATTTTGTCCTCGATAGCACTTTCGGGTTCATCATCGGCATCAGAANAGGCCGAAGCCTCTTGTGTCGGCTCTTGGTTCTGTTCATGTTCTGTGAGAGGAGTGATGTTGTCGATTTCCGTCGCAGGTTCATTTTCTTCCATCTCCATAATTGGAGTTTCCACAGGGGTACTCGGCTGTTCAGGCATAGTTGTCACTGGGTCAGGAATTGGATTAGCTGAGTAGTATGGCCTAGTTGCTCCCTCAGGAACCTGGAAGTCCTTGATCATGCCGATGCTGTTTCCTCTTTTGTTCTTATATATGAAGTCTCCATACTTATTTTCATAAATTTCTCCGGGTTGTAGATTAACTTCTTTAAAGTCAGGATAAATAATTTCACGTTGGATAATCGGTGGAGGAGAGCAGGACATAGTCTTGCCGCCTCGTCCGGATCGTCGAGAAAACATGATTCGCTCAGAGCTTGGTCACAACACAACCGTACTCTGTGAAGGCTTGAGTTGATCTTATGCTGATCTTCTTCTGCATGCGTCTTTTATACACTTAGATGTGGCAGTTCCACTATCCCCCTCCCCATTTTATTGTTTGACCAATAGCGATTCAGTAAGCGACCTGCCAAGATCAAGGGGCATACCCGAAACAATGTTCTCTTTTGAAGGTCACCCCTTACCCCCTTCCCATAGCAGCTGGGACATATCATCTGTCACATTGTTAAGTTCTTCTAAAAAGGGGCTCGTGACAAACATTGACTCGCTACTGGCAGGTGTTCTTTTCTCTTTATTTAGGATTTCCGGGAATTTGAAATCGCACAGTGCTGCGGAATTTTACAATGCTTGACCGAAAATGGCAAAATACCCCCCCCCCTCATAATAACACATGTTTAAAAGATAATATACCAGCCCCGTTTGGACTTTTGGTAAGTTTCAGGAAACACTTCACAAAACACAAAAAAAGTTTTCCTTCTTGTTTTTATTGATTTCAGGAAAATAAAATTTTCCTATAAACTGATAACAATAAACGAACATTTGATTACAATAAGCGATGATTTTTCAATGTATTTTGATATAAGCGGACGGGACTAAGCGATTTTGATAACATTAAACGATTGATAACATTAACCGTGATCACATTAAGCGGCGTCTACTGTATTTTAAATAAATAAACAATTATGTTTTATTGTTTAAGTTTGCATTTAATTTTTTATCAAAAAATTAGTTAGCTTTAAAAGATGAGAAGAGGTTTGTTTGTTTGAGATGCTTTTTTTTTTAAAAAAAATAACTTTTTTAACTAATTTAACTTTCAACTCTAGAAGTAAATCATTGATAGCATCATCTTTACAAGCTGTGACTACAACAGGAGGTTGTATCGTCAAAAAGAGCTTTCTAAATAAGAACGTTACACAAATATTTTAAATACATTTTAATCTACTTATTTATTTTGTTAAATTTTTTGTTTTGCTATTTCTTCTCCTTTCCTTATTCGACCTTTTCTGCATTTAGTGCAGATGTTAGCCTAGTCTCTGGAAAAGGTTTTAATAGTTTCTCCTAAAAGTTGTCTTCAACACAATGTCTGTGGAAAAAATTCCATGCTTCCCAAAAGTGGTCGTAAATAGAGGTAGTTTTTCTTGAAAGTTTCACTGTATACAAATAAAAGAAAAGAAATTTTAATAAAAGAAAATTTTAAGAATTGTTTTTTTTCCTTTTCATAATATTGTTGAAATTTAATTGCTCATAGAATGTTAAAAGGTATTTAGAAAATAAAATTTCAGTCTTCAGAACTAAAATTAGGACATCCTGGAAACTCTGAGAGAAAAATAAGGTCCTTTTAGGGGCCTTTAAAACAATCTTTAAAATTTAAATAGTTTTTTTAAGGTACAAAGAATCCTGGTTCAGAATTGTGTCATGACTAGTTTAAATATAAACTAATTAATAGAAAACTTGTTTTTAATTACAGCACACACACACAAAAATACTAAAACAACTACAACTTACTTAAACCACGTTCCCATTCTGTAATTAAATTTAAGTAATATAATTCTGCTACTTTACTACCTTCTATATTCATAATTTATCATTGAAAAAAACAAACTATGTTTAGTTTATAAAATAAAAATACTTTTAAGTACTTATAACAGAACTTACTTTTTAAGTGAACGTCCTTTGAAAACTGCACAAAAATACATATTTTAAAGAATCGAAAAAATTTAACTCACCTCTGCTTGCTACATCTGTGGCAACTAATATTTTGCTCCGATTTGATTTGAATTTCGATATGGAGGCTAACCTGTCCCATTGTTTCAAATGAGAGTTCAGAGACACATTTTCAAAACCCAAACTTCTTAAAGCTAGAGAGACCAACTGGCACTGTCTGAAAACAATTTATAATATAATAGTATACACACTTTCAAAATTTTTAGGGAAAGAAAACAAAGATATCAAAAAATAAAGAATTGATTTTTTTATTTCCTAAAACTTTTTTTGAAATTGAATTATGATTAAGTTTGGTATTTTTGAATTATAGTTAATTGAGGTAAAATGGATCTATTCATTAATAACTCTCTATGTAAATAATAAAATTGAATTTTTAATCCATATGTGTAATATTATTTCATTGTCTAACACTTAAATCATAATGAAATAATTAGTAATGTAAATAAATAATTCTAATAAAATATCATATACAATGTAGAACACGACCTAATCGTATTGATGATAATTTATACCTTTTTCTTTTAATTATTTCTATTTTTAAATGAAAATGAGCTCATCTTAAAAAATGAGTAAAATTCATATTTATGATAAAGCCAAATTGATGTACTATCACTTAGTGTTTCTTTTTGTTATTATTTCAGAAAAAAAAAAATTAGAACAAAATCAAGTGCAGAAAGTTTATTGGTAAAAGTTGTAAATCTACCACTCATACATATTTCCCCTACTACTTCCAAGAGAAAAAAATTACTAGAAATATAATTAAAATGTAAACAAAAGAATTTCAGGAAACGCAATGGAAAGCCTTTCCTGCTCTAATACGACTTTTAAATGAGCACTTATTTAAATAGATTATGCAGTATAAAGAGTAGAACATATTATAAAAAGTCAACTATTATAACAAATTTCCAAGTCACCATTAAAATACTGGTTATAAACATACAAAAATTGTACAGTCATAAAAAGTAAAAAATTAACTAATAAAACAAAAAATTTTTGAGAGAAATACATTTTTAGGCTATTTAAACAAAAGCAATATCCCTGTGGCAGAATTTTTTCTGACTTTCTGCGACAAACCTAACAACCAATATCTTTCTGCAAGATATTTTTATCGTTATAAATATATGTGTAATGACTTTATAATAATAGATGAAATTCGTGTTTATAAAATAAGTCTACATGCATAGAATAAAACTGTGTAGATTTTTTTTTCTTAATTTCATAATATAAGTTTACATTTCTTAATAAGTTTAAATTCTTTAAGTATAAATTTGCATTATCTTCAATAATAACGAAAAGTTATAAATGTATAGATCTGCAGACAAAAATGCTTACTAGAGCATAAATAAAGATTACCCAGAACCTGTAATAAGATAGAACTTATAGAAATAGCTAAGAATATACAAAAAGATTAAATTTATAAAACAAGATAACTGAATTTGATGTATCAGTTTAAAACAGTATCAAAATTAAATTATTAAAGCAGTTTAAAACAGTATGATTTAATGTTTCATTATAGTAGATATCAGGTACAGAAACAAATCAGGTGAAAAAATTAATATTGAAGTTGAGTAATCAAAATAATAAAATAAAATTGACTATAACCGAATTCTAAAAGCAAAAAAATTAAAGCAATGTTTGTTTCAATTTTTTCTACATCTAATTAATTTTATCTAATTAATTATAGATTAATTAGATTCAATTAATATTGTACTGACTTATTGTAAGATTTTTTTTTAAAAAAAGGAGGTAAATAAAACTTTTTTCGTGATCAGATTAAGTTTAGAACAAAAAAAATACACAGCGCTTGTGATTTCGCACTGTATTGTGTAAATAAATAGCATTGATTCCACACGAAGTATGCAGAAGCGGTTTCCTACTCAATATGCTCAAGTCTATCCAACATCTCGAAACGAAATAGTCTTTATCAGTACTGAAACATTGGTATTAGAGCCATACTCATTGGATGCGATTTTTTTTTTGCATGCGTATGGAAACCTGTTTGAAAGTGTTTCACCAGTAAATATTTTCCACCAATCTGGTTTTCATTCGCATGCCAAAAAATCGTAGATAGTGAGATATCTTTCAGGCTTTATTTCATTTATCGTTAGATTGCGATTTTTATTTATTTTTATTTTTTTATCGACGACTTAATTCAAAGGCATTTTATCTTTAAATAAAAATATTTATGTAGTTATTTTTTACTTTTTACCTTTGACTGCTTCTAAAATTTCTTGATTTGTTGGAAATGCTGTCTCATCCTTACTATCGATATCGCTACTAGTAAGAATATTTGATTCGAATCTGGAATGTTTTTTTTCCTCCAATATTAGTAGCATGGGAAGCTTGTTTTCCTGTCGCTTTCCAGAAAAAAAAATCTCTGACATCGCTAGATGTTGTCGACTTCCATCTTATTTCTTCTTCGGAATGCCGCCTTGAAAAATCAGTTTTCAAATTTGTATTAATTATTGTGGCCTCACAATTGCAACAAATAACCTTTTCGCCAGACATGATTTTTTTTAAAAAAAAGAATCTTTTTACACATGAAATTTTCCACATAAGTGCAAAAAATATATAATGCTCTGTTCTCATAAGAAAACACAAAGCTAATTACTGCGCCAGCGATAGAGGCCGAAGTTGGCAAATTTCCAAAAATAGCTTAATAAAGGGGAAAAAATTCTCCCTTTTTTATCCAGTAACTGTTTGCGTTGGAGATTAAGGGAGAATTACGAGCGCTTTCTCCTTCCGCGGTACGCTAGAAGAAAAAAAATATTTAAAACAATTCTGTAAGAAAAAAAATTTGCAGAACGCATGCGTATTATTGCTTCTGCAGAAATTTTTTGTTTCTGCAGAAAATGTTTTTATTTATTATTATTTTTTTTTGTTGGTAAAACAGCTTCTGTTTCTGCAGAATCTTTCTTGAGAACTTTTGTTTGTGGCAAACCAAAAATTTTTATTTCCCAAATAAAAAAAATCTTTCTGCAAGAACTCAGTCGCTTTCTGCGACAATGTCGCTGTGTCGCCGTGTTTCTGCCACGGGGAGCAATATTATGGCGAAAAAGGTTTAAATGGAAGGCAAATTTATTTATTTCTGGTAAAAAGAAAAACAAGTGTTTCTGTCAAACAATTTTGATCTCTTATTTTTATAAAGCTAGTTAACTTCTTTCTAACAAAAGTTTTTCCAATATTTTTAGAAATAGGTCCACAGCACTCGAAAAAATATGTGCCTTATGTTGACCACATTTATGCCCCCTTATTTCCCTTCTTGACAACTTATTATTAAAATTAACATTCAATGTTATGATGTCAAAAGGTATTGCATTAATTTTAATGCTGCATAATTAAGACAAAAATCTGTGGGCAAAGATAGTCAATTCTAGATAAATAATTTAAATCAAAATAAATATTCAAAGTAAAAGAAAACTCAGCAAATATGACTATTATATTTTTTAGTCTCTTTCTTTTAGTCTATTTTAACATTAAATATGTGCATTTGCTTATAAAATTTAATTTCATCTGCAATTGTTGTTATGATGGACTTTTACTGTACTAATTATGGTTGCCCTCCAAGCTATGTACAGTAACAACAGGTGTGCAGTTTTATTTATAACATGACTTGTGATGATACATAAATTATATATTTAAAATCATTCTTACTTGCAATTTTTAGTGAAAACTATCATTGAACTTTCAGGATGTTTTGTTTGAAAAGTATTAATAAATTCCACCAAACTTGCATTTTTTACCATCAAATGTGGCACCAATATATAATTCTGTTCCAGTGTTTTAACAGTTGATACATCAGATTCAGAGTTCCATATAAATGGTTCAAGGCAGCTTATTTTTTTCAACTCATCAAGATTTTTTGACATAGTAGCGCTGAACATTAAAGTTTGCCTCTTTGATGGCAATGATTCAAAAATAACTTCAAGCTGTTGAGATGAAAGTAAAAATTAACATTATGGAATTGAAATATAAATAATTTCATGCAATAGATATAGGAAATAAGTAAAAGAATTGATGAAATCTTATAGATTAAAACAAATGCAATTTTAATTAATATCTGAAGAAAATATTTTTTTAATGTATTTCCTTCTAATATTATTGATTCAATCTGTAGAAAATGTATCACACAATCCAACAAATTCTTTACTTAGAGCTTTAATATCCTGATTATTCTACCTTATTATTCCAGGATCAGTTCCTCAATTGTTAATTGTCCCTCCAATAGCTCAGAATAAATTTGAGTTTAAACACGTTTCTTTTCCTTGTAAAACTAATTTAATCAACCTTTTGAATCTTATTATGGACATTAATAGCTGAGGTATTTATCAAATTTGTTGTCAGCGTGGTCTTGAATATGATGGGAAAATTAAGCATGCCCTTAAACTTGGACTTAAAGCTCATGAAAGATACGCCCAAAAAAAAAGGATATTAAATGATCTTCATTAGCTGAACATAATTAAAATTCCAATATTATATTTGAGTTATCAACTGATAAAATCATTCTTGACTGCCCTTTAGCTACTGATCTCGACTTTTAGGAATCATTCCATATTTTGAGAAATTCCCATAATTTAGTTAATCCTATTTTTCCTTATGTTTGGAAATCTAGTTAAATTTCCACAACTTGAACAGCTGGGATTTTTATCCTAGCCTATATAGCTGGTTCTTATCTTCCTTCTTTTTTCTGATTATCTACTTCAAGCCTGGTCCTCTTTACCTATAGTTCCTAAGTAGTTGAATAAGGAAATAATTAGAAGAAAGTAGGATATTGTTTTAAAAGTTTTGGTTTAGGCTGGATATGGAAACCTGAAGTTTAAACCTTTTCTCAAGGGGAGATAGAGCACCAATTCAGATAAGTAAGATATTATTGAATCGGATAAGCCCATAATAAAGTTGATAAAATTATAAATTCAGTTGGCATTAAAGTTCTAATGTATAAAAAGTACAATTTTGTACTTATACCTATCTAAACATCTGAAATTGATAAACAAATAAAGAATTGCTCCCTATGTTAATTATCACATTGAATGGAATGAAATCAAAACAGTTTAGAAATTATGAGATCAGGTCTAACAGTTAAGGGCTAATCACAGGACTAATAATTTAAAAGATACAAGAGTTTCAAACATTAAAAATATAATGATTCAGTCATACTTTTTTTTATACATAAAATCCTTATAACTTTTAAAACATTAGTTCTATTAAGTTACTTTTGGTTTCATTGAATTTATCATAAAAGATTATAAGGAACAATGTTTCACTTGTCAATATCAGATGCATAAATATGTAAAAGTAGAAAAATTTCACTTTTTATATAAAAAATTGATTGATTGACTTGTTTTTGATCTCATTCAATTTAGAGTAATAAAAAAATACATTGGATTTAATACTTCACTTATCAATATTGCAATGCCAAATATTCAGATGTACAAAAGGATAATTTTTATACATTTGAACTATTAGACACATTGTTAACTATTAGTGCAGCAGCAACTATTAGTTTCATTTTAGCTTTATTCAATTCAACATAAAAAAATACATAAGAAATAAAACCTTACTTGCCTAGAGAGGAATTGAAAGTGCATGCAAATAAGCATATTTCAAAAAATTTAATTTTTATTTTTCTTATTTTCTGAATTCCTAAGATCTTCTGAATTATCAATCTTATTGATTTGATTTTAATGTTACTCATTCAGCATAAACACACATATATAGATTAGAAGAGAATAAAGAGAAGTTTAAGTCTCCCCACTCAAAAAAAATCTCAAGTAGAATCAGGGATGGCAAGTTACGCCCATAGTGGAAAATACCTCCCCGGAAAAATAGGGATTTTTTTCCAACCCAAGTGAAAGAAATGGAAACTTTTTTAAATAGAAATATCACATATTAAAACAGTTTATAATTGCAATCTAGTTCAATTAATGCATTAATTTCCAAGCTATTTAATAGTTCATTTTTAAATAAGAAAAGTCTAAAAACCAGTAATTGAAAAAAATTAATGAATTAATCAGGAAATTAAATTAATTGTAATTTTACAACATTTTATGTAAATTAATATAAGTAAAATTTTATTTTATGATTATAAAAAGAATTGTTAAAATAATATGAAATTTATTAGAATTACTAAATTAACAAATCATACATTAAACATATATATTACAAAACATTTTTTAAAAAAAACTCACACACACATTGAATTCACAACTACAAATAGCGTATAAAAAATTTTCAATCACTCTAAAGTATGAATACTTAAACTAATTCTTAAATAATATGATACATAAAATTTTAAAATTCCGTTATTAGTTTAAATTTAATCTATTCTTCAATTTAAGTTATTTTTCCTCACAGTTTTTTTTAGTTTTTTTCCATTTTGTCTTGTTTCTTCAAACTTATCCAATTTCTTTCTGATGCAATGCTAACCCTGAGTAGAATATCTCACATATTTCAAGTTATGCTTTTTTATTAGCATTAATGAGTTGGATTTTTAATACTGAAATACTAATTTTAATTAGTTCATTCATTGAAAAAATGCGTAAATAAATATTTTTAAAACAATAAAACTTTAAAAATTTTATATGTATGTGTGCCTCAGATAAATAGGTACCCTAAATACACCCCTAGTAACAAAATTTCTGGAATGAATCTTCAGCACAATCTTCATGAATCTAAATTTGTCTGTGACCTACTTGCAGTCAGGCAGAGAATATTGCACAAAATTCAGGTTCATCATCTAACATACATGTAGCAAAATTTGAAATTTGAGGATTTTATACATAAAAACTTTATGTTGTTAAAATTTAAGTTGAATTTCATACAATGATGCTGAAAAAATGGAATTAATCTCTATGAAGTTAAGCCTAAAATCAAGTTACAGAAAAAGAATTCTTCACTTTTTGTTCTTTGCACAATTCTCTCAATCCAATTTCTCAATTTTTATTAAGAACAAATTTACAGATGCTTTAGAGAGGAGTCTTTGAAATTCCCTCAATCTCATTTAATTATTTGCTTTTTAAAAATGAAAGTAGATGAAAAAATAATCTGCGACACCCACTGCTATATCTCTTGGCCTACAATGAAAAAAAGTTGAAAACACTGTTTTATAGAAATTACATCAATTAAAATATAAAAATCTTATTATTATCTTATTAGATTAAAATCTTATTTATCGGTAACCAAGTAAAAAATATATATTTAATCTTACTTGATCATGGAACTGTCCTTCTAATAATCTATCAGCTTCATCCAAAACAAGTATTTTAGTTCTCTTAAAAGAAATATCACTACTGCTTTTTAGATGATCAGCTAATCGACCAGGAGTAGCTACAATTATATGGGGTTTGGAACTTATCTCCTTGCCTTGGGCCACCATATTCATTCCTCCAATTATAACCGCAACCTAAAAATCAACAGAAATAAGATAATGTTCCCTCTATGAACATTCCAAATTATGCAAAATAAAATACTTTTTAAAAAGTTATGACATTATAAGCATTAAATAGTCCAGGGGTCTGTCCAGACATTTTGTGAAAGGTCCAGTTTTCGTGAAATTGTGAAAAAAATTACTCACATTCTTTCAACCAGGGTCCGCTTAATGAATTTGTGCGAATAGGGTCCGATTATAACAAAAAACTTTTTCAAGGAGTTTTTAAATTGTAAATAGATACAAGATTATGCTCAGCACTGCAAAATTATAATTAAAAAAATTAAATTTTCAAAAATAAACAGCAATTGTTGCTTCTAAGTTAGAGATGCAACATACAAATATTTGGTATTTAGCCTATAATGTTGAACCCAGAATATTCATTTCGGACGAATAATAGAAGAAGCATCTGCCAAAGACAAAACTTAAATCGTTTACATCAATCTTTCTTTTTTTACCCCCTGGGAAGGGTTTGTTAGATTAACAAAACATTAATGAAGATAAACAAATTTGTGAAGAGTCCGATTAAAAGAAAAATCATTTTATGAAGGGTCCGTTTTTAAGTTAAAATATTTTGTGAAGGGTCCGTTTTTATGAAAAGATACTTTGTGAAGGGTCCGTTTACGGACCAAAATTTCTTCTAAACAGACCCCTGACTGTTATTACCTTTTGACAGGCTTTTTCTTCTTTTTTTCGTGCCCATTTCATCGTTAATCCAAGTGATTTCTCAATCATGTATTTGGCACATATAGTCAGATTTCTATGTGCATTTTGAAAAACTCGATTTTTGTTATATTTTCGAGTCTTGAACAAGGCATTTTAATAATCACTTTTGACTTGCCTAATTTTTCTCACTTTATGTATAACTTTTCTAGTTTGTTATTGTCTAGTTACTTTTCTATTGCTTAATTATATTTACAGATTTTAATACTCATTTCCATAGTTTATTTTTTTTTGTAGTTGAAAATTTTGATATTATTAATTAAATTCAACATTATTTTAATACCTTTAATTTGATACTATATTAGTATACATTATTCAAACATTGGTTTTTAACTATTTTTTGTTTTTAAACTTTTTTTCTAATTTTTTTGTACTGTAAAAAAATGCATAAAAAACCGTTTAAGATAACCATTTAATATTCATAAAATCTCTTTTTATTCAACAAATATTAAAAAGTTCTAACGTTAAAATTATAAATATAAGTAAGAGTTTATTCCAACATTTATCATTTTTGCATTTATTTAAAACAAACTTTTTTATTATGAGATGTGATAAGAAAAAATCACTTTTCCCAACTTTATAGTTTTTTAGATATATCTATTCCTTGCTATGATGGATTTTTTCTTTCAAAAGTATTAGTTCAGTAACTTTCAGTTTTGAGTGAATTTTAATATTTCAAAGCATTTAATTTTATACAAATTTATTACTAAGTTAACTGATTAAAATTATTTTGTGTCTAAAATACTAAGGTTTACTTAAAAATTGCCCTTAATATGACTAAATATTTAGACATGAGATAAAGCTACTTTGAAATCTTACTTCTAAATTAATAGGTTTTCCAATGACTCGAAACTGTTCAGCGATTTGTATTGCTAGTTCCCTAGTAGGAGTAAGGACTAGGGCAAAAACTCCGTATGGATCCTCTGCAAGCAACTGTAAAACAGGCAGAGCAAATGCTAGTGTTTTTCCAGATCCAGTTTTAGAGACAGCAATGCAGTTTTCTGAAGCAATAATCTTAGGTATACAAAAACTTTGTACTGGTGTAGGACTCGTAATTCCTAATAATAATGAACAAAAAAGTTAAGGAAATTTAATAGTACAATGAACGACACGAAGTTGGAGAAGAAAATAAAATCGACACTAACCCATTGATGTGCATTGCTCAACAAGCCAAGGTAAGAGTCCCAAATTACTGAAATCTGAGGAGGTCTGAGAATCCACCATGTCACTTAAATAATTTTAATTATAAAACACATTAATGAAAGAAATTACGCGTGTGAAAATGAAGTTCCAGAAAAATATAAACAAATTTTTGATGATTGATTGATTTAATGTTCACGTTTTTGGTAGATTATTTTTGTCTACTTCAGGAGCAGCTCATGCTGAATTAGTTCCGAAAAGGGTCCCCGTGGCGCTAGTAGTTTTTGTCGTCCCAATTTCGACGGATTTTCCTATTCGCGATCGCAGTGCTCGAATACGCCATCTAAGAAGAGCTGCGTCTAATAATATGCAATTTATTTCTTTGGAATAACTCTGCTACGTATTTGAATTTTGCCACATTTATATTCATTTTATTCCTGACAGTGGTTCATTAAAATATTAGCAGATAGAAGTACCATAAGAGGTTTTTTTAACTTCCCCTTGATGATGCGAATGCATTGATTTCCCCTAATAAGGATTCTATAAAATCCTTTAATTCAGGGGCCCTGTACTTTATTGATCCTGTCTTCTGATATCCTGTCTTCTGATATCTTGATTATGCGAGGTTCTAACCCAAATGAGAATGAAACATGTCCTTTTTCTAGATGAGAACCCATCCTTTTAATCCCGAACAGTCTCATGATCTGACTATGCTCTGGGGGCATTGGATTTTCTCCTATATAAAGGATATATCCTTTAATCAATATATCGACAGAATATTGCTAATGAAACTGACTCTATTCACCCAGTATCCTAAAAAAAATTAAATCGGAAGTCTGACGTCATAGCGACTCAGATTAGTGTAAATTAGAGCTCCTGGGACAGGCCATAAACCGGAAATTGCGAGTTTGAAGTGAAATTTTGTTTTAGTTACTTATGAAAGAACATAAAGTACCAGAACCGGAGGTTATTGATGAAATCCGAAAATCGAGGTTGTTGTAAGCAGTCTGACTGATGCATTGCCTTGTTTTTGTTCTGTAGCGTATCTACCACTACAAAATTACAACTACAATTCACTAGTATATAAGACATGTTAACTCGACCTCTATGTGGGGTACCTTTTCATAGATGAAAGTTGACATGGTCTGTAACTAACAACCCCACATTGGTGACCTTCGGACGTGATGTGAACACGCCTACCTATAAGATAAATCGAANTACACTCAAAAAGTTCTCGAGATAATGGGCTATACTCGAAGAGTGAAGTTAAAATTAAAGGACCCAAGCTTTCCAACTCCCTCTTAGCCATAACTTCAGACCATATCTTCCAGATTGCGGCTGTTTCCGCGTTTTGAAAATTAAAAACCTAAAACTATAGACAAACTTGTATGTTTATCCAGCACAGAATGCGCTCTTCTGTTCATTTTCGTAACTTAAAATATGATATTGACTCTTTAAACGTGAAAATATGATTAAATCAAAAGTTAATCAAAGTGTTCCCTTTTTCCATTTCATACACTGTACATAAAATAAGTCAATGAGAATCTGTTATGTTGATTAATATATATTTTAAGATATTGAATACGAACAGTTTGTTTTTCTGGATCAATGAGCAATCTTTTTACTACTAAGAAAATTATGAAGAAAATAATAAATTAAAAATATTTTGTTACTGTTTGTTTAGCTTTTTTTCCGACTGAATATTTATTGCATTCATGAAAATATAAGCCTTGAATCCGAATAAGTAAATGATTTTCCTCATTTAAAAATATTAAAAAAAAAAAAATAAGATGAAAAAATTTAAAATTTTTTATTTTATTCTTATACTTTCATTTTGCTTGAACATTTCAAAAAGCAATTATGCGATCCCATAAACCATTGATAAACACATTACATAAAAAAGATTTTGTAAAGAAGAGGACCTGCGTCTCTCAGCGAAGAGGTGTGATTAGATTATCCCCTCCTCAGTTCTCCAGAAGAAAGAATAGCAGTTTGAAAGATGTGTTTCCAAGAAAATGAAGATGTGTCTGCGGGAAAGGATTTCTATGGGACTTCGAAAAGTCGTCAATTTCTACCATGTCTAATCGCGTCCCACGATTACATAGAATTTACAATATATTTTACAAATTTTTATTATTAATTCTTTAAAATAAATAAATAAAAAATCAACTGCAAAAATTATTATTTTATTTTATTTTTATTTTATAGTAAATGAATTTTTGACATTATTTAGAAAAAAAATTGATCAGACTATTTTCCCGACGGGACTCTAAATTTTTCCCGATGGGGGGGCTGGCCATGCCCGACGGGGGTGCAGTTGCCCCCCCTGACCCCCTACTGGCGCCGCCCTTGCNGTTAACTCGACTCTATGTGGGGTACCTTTTCATAGATGAAAGTTGACATGGTCTGTAACTACTAGCCCCACAGATTTTTCAATCCAAATGTTAGTGTATTTGTTATTTGTCTGGCATTGACTTATTTTACAGTTTTTTGAAAGTACCAAAAGAGGGCAGTAGTGAACTGTATATTCGCAGTTTTTAGGCTACCTCAGTGTAACAATTCAAATAATGGAACATGGTAACGATAATCGTGATTTGATTGTATGAGAGGTCTAGGTCACATGGGGACATAGATATAAAGGCAGAACAATCAATCACTCAACCAAACGGACGTCACGGTAAACGTTGACATCACTGGTCTTAGTAACTAGTTTTTACTCTATATCCACGCCCTCTAGTGAACTGAGGTGTTTCTTTATTGTAGTTGTTTGTTCATAGCAGCTGTACATAATTTGTTCTATTTTTATTTAATTTTTATAAGTTGTAATGATTAATAATAATTGATAACATTCAGTCTCCTTGTCAGAAAAATCTGAAATTCGTAAATTTTATGACAAATTTTTTCCTAGATTTTTTTAAAGATTAGTAAATTTTTAAAAATTAAGAAAAAAAAAAGTAATATGTTCTTAAAATTTAATTCTTTGTATCATTCTGAAATTCAAATATTTGAAATAAAATAAAACACATTTTATGTACTTACAAAAAATAAATAAACAAATGAAATAAAGAACATTTTAGTAAACATTCCAAGCTAGTCAAAGCATTAAATTTCATATAAAGCACAAAAAATTGGAAAATGATAATAATTGCTGAGATATAGTCTCATTATTGCCTGTTAGCGTTCAATTAGTTTGTTAGTAAAGCGTTTTCTTGGTTTTCATTTGAGTGTAATGGAAATTCTAATTATTTTCATTCAAAAAGTCTTTAAAATATGATTTTACTCCTCTATTTCAATTACAAGGTACTTTGATATCTGGGTCGTGTTAAAAGTTAAAAATATAAGAAAAGTGTTTCACAACATCCACTAAGATGACAAATTGTTTGTCAAGGATGATAAAAAATTTAATGGTTAAAAAAATAATTAATTGCGATAATGAACATTTAGCTGTAATGTTATTATTGTTCAATAATCTAAAAGATTTTTCGTGGTTTTCCTTTGCATTTAACGCAACATTTATATATATATATATATATTATAATAATTTAAATAATTATTCGTGCAAAGGCATTAATAAAGATCGGAAATTGATAGATGCGCTATACAATCGAATTCCTAATAAATACTACGAATAATTATTTTCATGAAAAAGATTTTTATTTTTAATTCTCAGCGGAAAGTTTAACAAATTTACGGTTGCATGGCTTATATTTTGTTTAAAAAAAATGTGCCATTAATCTGCACTTTTAATTATAACGATTTTAAAACAATAATAGTAAACTAATGAAATTCAAAGGGTTTTAGTTCAGAACTCGTTCTGTTGAATCATACATTTAAATGTAATAAAATACTAATTTAAACATTTAGACTTCAGTTATAATCGAACCAGACGCTTCAAACTAATAACTATAGTTGAATAAGCAAATGTCCTTCCTTCGGTTTTAATTAACCCAAGTTCTGAAAACCGAAACTATAACTAATTGCTCGTAATCTGAATGATCTCTGGTTTCAAAACTTCAGAAAACAAACAAATAAATTATGAGTGTTGAATAGACATCTTTAAGCAATATACAAAATAATATACTGGTTTTCAAAAATAAAAAATTTTAGAATTTAAATTAAATTGCTTTTTAATGATCAACACTGATTACGCGCAATGCTTAGGTACGGCAGGGATGACTAAAAATAATCTATAGGACGACGCGAACGCCACTTTTTAAGCGTAAAACCGGTCTGTCAAAAGCGTGTTGCTTTTCTAAAACCCCCGGGAAAAGTTAAATGTTTCCCCTATATTAGTCCCTGAATGGGGAGTAGAGAGATAAACAAATACAATACCGCCTACACACGTGCAGGAAAAATCGTTTAACCGGCATTAAATTTTTCTTGTTGAAATTTCATAGAAAACTAAATTGTAAAATGACCGATCCTGTGGGAAATTCGGGAAATCTATCTGACTTAATCGGAGCTATAGACCAAGGTACTAGCAGTTCAAGATTTCTCGTTTTCGCTAGTGAAACAGCCGAAATTGTTGCATATCATCAAATCGAAACTAAGCAGTTATATCCTCAGGTTGGTTGGGTTGAACAGGATCCCCTTGAAATTTTATCCTCTGTTCAAACATGTATAGAGAAAACGGTTGAAAAGCTTAAAAACTTTGAAATTAATCCTCTCAACATTAAAGCTATAGGTGTAACTAACCAGAGGGACACTACTGTCGTATGGAATAAGTTCACCGGTAAACCGTTATACAATGCTATAATATGGCTTGATACTAGAAATGTGAACACTGGTGATCAATTAAGTAAGAAAAGAGGTTCAAAAGCAGTGATGGAAAAGTGTGGTTTGCCAATCACAACATTCTTCAGTGCTATTAAATTGAGATGGTTAATTGAAAATGTTCCACAAGTTAAAGAGGCAATTGAAAATGATTCTTGCCTGTTTGGAACAATTGATTCCTGGTTAATATGGAACTTAACCGGAGGAGTTAATAGCGGTATTCATGTAACAGACGTAACAAATGCCAGTAGGACGATGCTCATGAACATAAGAACTTTGGAATGGGATCCATGGTTGTGCAATTTTTTCCAAGTACCCATTTCTATATTGCCGAGTATTAGGAGTAGCTCTGAAATTTTAGGTTGCGTTTTGGGTAGTTCATTAAATGGAACGCCTATCTCCGGTTGTTTGGGTGATCAAAGTGCTGCTCTAGTAGGCCAACTATGTTTTAAACCTGGCACAGCTAAACATACATATGGTACTGGATGTTTCTTATTATGTAACACTGGAAAAGTTCCTATATGGTCCAAGCATGGACTACTAACTACTGTAGCCTATAAACTGGGTCCTGATAAGCCGGTTACTTATGCCTTAGAAGGTTCTGTTATTATAGCGGGTGCTTTAATTAGATGGTTGCGAGATAATCTAGGTATAATACAAGATTCTGCATATATTGAAAAACTTGCTAGTTCTGTTGAAAGCACACATGGTGTATATTTTGTTCCTGCTTTTTCAGGTCTTTATGCTCCTTTTTGGAAACCCAGTGCTAGAGGTATTGTTTGTGGGTTAACGACATTCTCGACACGTGCTCACATAGCACGTGCAGCTTTAGAGGCTATTGCTTTTCAAACATGTGAAGTAGTTGATGCTATGAAATTAGTTAGTGGTTTTCCTTTAGAGAATCTAGTAGTAGATGGCGGAATGACTAGTAATTCTCTATTAATGCAACTTCAAGCAGATTTTTTGGGTCTTAAAGTCATACTACCTTCTATGCCAGAGACTACAGCTCTTGGTGTAGCTATGGCAGCTGGAGCAGCTAAAGGTATTGAAGTATGGGATATAGATTCTACAGTGTCAAATGGCGTCACAACTGAAACTTTTTATCCGAATATTTCATCGGAAGAAAGGAACTCGAAATATTCTTCGTGGAAAAATGCCGTCAAGCGCTCAATGAGATGGGAAGATGATAAAGTTATTGATAATCCCATATTAAAATCATTGCCGGGGGGATTATTTGTATTTTCGTCCTTTGTGCTTCTCCTTTTTGCTGAAGCCTATACCAAAAAATTTCTTATTTAGGTAGATATAATTATTTATCGTTTTCAAATAGTGAAACTTGGGTGAATGCCAGAACTATAATTTTGTGAGAAACTGATAAAAATTGGGATGTGTGATTAAGATTATTTTTTACATTATGTGATAAATTTTTTTTTTCAGTTTCCACAAATCAATTAATTGACTTATTTAGGATTTTCAAATAATGAACGCAATGGAATAAGATGAGAAGTTTTCTGTATTTGTACCTGCACCAACATAGTCTCCAAGTTTTGGTGACTTCAGTGTAGTTTCTCGCTTGAAAAATATCATGCAAGGGGACCAATTCAAAGTGTGTAACTACTTTGCTGGGCAAATCACTACACATATTTTTAACTTTTGTACGTGCCAAATATCTGGTGCCTTGATGAAAACAGGTACTGATACAAAAATATCCCCATAAAGTTCAATGACAGCTCTGTGATAATTTTGTGAGAAATTGATAAAAAATTAGGATGTGTGATTAAGATTGTATTTTACAATATGTGATAGAATTTATTTATTTTTTTTAACGATTTTCACAAACCAATTTTCCTAAAGTATTCATTTTTAGAAAGGTAAAGCATTTTTGGTAAAAAAAAAAGAGAAAATTCTCAGTATTCTGTAACTCAGCATCTTCTTGCAAATTATTTAAATAATCTGAATCATTCTTACATAAATGGATTCAAAAGGAATATAATTTGATTATATTACAATTATACAAATGGGTTGAGTTATTAAAGCTTTTTGTCCTGCTAATATATAAAAGAGATAGATATATAAAATTTTCATGAAGTCCCTAATTTGTTTCTTTCTTAAAGCTTATTAATTAAAAAACATGTAAATGTCTCAAGAAATTATTGGAGCAAACACAGTAAAAAAATTGAAAAAAACAGTGCTAACTTGAAGTATATTTTATTCTAAATAATAGTTTGCAAATATAACGCAATGAAAACTATTTTATAACTTTTGAAAAAATTTAATTTATAATAGTTAAGCTAGGTAGATTTGAAAGGAAGTGATATTCTTATGTTAATAAAAAGCCATGTTGATTTGTTTTCTTTAAATTTATGTCATGCTTAAAATTTTCCATAATAAATAATTTAAATACTCGTTTAGAAAATAAGCTACTTTTATTATATAGTTTTTTATAATTTAAAATGAGCTACAGGCTTATTTAAGTAGAATTTCTACAACAAACTAAGAATATTCTAAAAATTAAGAACATACTTGTAAAACTAAGTAAACAAAAACAGAGTAAGGTTTCAGACATGTGTTGTCAAAAAATGATTAAAACAGTTGAAAGTCTAGAGAATGGTACTTGAAAATTCATAATGAATTTGAAGTTTTTATGATAATCTAAACTATATTATCATAAAGAAATGTGATATTTAAATATATTTTATTGTATAAATATTAATGCATAATTAACAATAATTAAATTAAACTAGAAATAATAAATTTGAGTCAATGGGGAAAGAGTTTCTTTTATATTCACATTTATTTAATTTAAAAGTTTCAATGAATTTTTAAGTAGTCTGAATGAAATCTATAAATAGTTGAGTTATTAATTTATATTATTAAATGGAAGTCTTATGTTGCAAAAATTTGTTATTTTTTCTGTTAATTTTAAAGTTGACTGGCTTGAAGTCCAAATTAAAACAATTCATTAAATGCAAAATTATCTTTAAGAAATATATGTAGGTATATATAAATTTAAAAAAGAGAAAATGATTTTGTGAAATTTGCATTTATAGTTACTTTACTTTGATAGAAAAAAAAATAATGGCATCTATCAGTGTTTCCCCAGTGCGCGTACCCCCAGGGGTATGGGAACAGTTTAGCGGAAGTGCGCATTCTTATGCGAAATATCTTACAACAAGCACAAATTCCAAAAAATTAATTTAAAAACAAAGTCGGTCATGAAAATTTACGACTAAATTTTTTTCTATTGACCATTTTTTGAAGAGTTAACAGTTAATAATTAGTGGTGTCAACAGCAGTTGTGATTTTTAACTTTTATGCAATTTTTTTATAGTAAAAAATACATTCATTTTTTAATTTGTGGTACATAGCATTACGAAAAATTTAGAAAGGGTACACAAAAGTCATAAGTTTGGGAAACACTGGCATAGATAACAATTTAATAAAAGTAATGCTTCTTATTTCTATTCAAATTTATTTATTTCTGGACACGTTATTGCTAGTATTTGAACTATAATTCACTTAAGTATTGAAACACAGTCGCACTAAATTCATTTCCATTATATTTAAAAAAATATCTGTACTGCTTTTGAGCTATTTAATTAACTTAATTATCAATATGAAAGTACATTTCTTACAGATTTATAAGAGGTTCAAAAGAACAGACATTCAGATATATAACAACAATATGTTAAACATTATATATCCATTTTGATGAAGTGAAATTTTTTTGTCTGAATGCGTCCCTCACTATGCTAACTTCATATTTTGTTTTGTGCAGACAGTAATGCATGCTACATACCAAATAATATACAACTGTTAGTTTGTTTCAAACTTAATCGAAGCATCATGCCACATATTCTTAATGTTCAATTTTTTAAAAACTTATTGGCGACATATTTTTGGATTATTGTAGGTGACAAAAAACCTTGATCTTGCTTTCCACACTATCAGTAAAAGCTTGGACAATCTAAGGTTGATATTGTGAAAAAAATAGGAAATATTTACTTCAATAATAATTTTGCTGAACTTGACTTTTTGATTTTTATTTACTAGACTAAGAGAATATTTATATATATTTTACTTACCTTTATCAAAATATATAAATAAAAAAATACTGTTATAAAATTAGCCGAGGAAGTATGAGTATTTTTCTCTATCATTTATTATTGACTTGTATTATAAAGTATGTAAATTCATTCCAAAAATTAATAATATTTGTTCATACATTAAATAATTTATTTTGAAATGCATATGAATGACTTCTGATTAAATTATATAAATTTTGAAAAGAAAAAACAAAACTTGTCTTATGCATTTTTTCCAACTGGAGTCACTTTAAAAGCTTAGATTTTTTTATATATGGGGTGCAATGTAGATCTACCTCCTCGTGGTGCACCCCGGGCAACGTTCATACGGCAAAATGATCTACAACTCTGGTATGAGTAGATCTGGTTGCGAATCTTTGACTATTCAACAGTGGAATGTGGGAGACATGTTTCATGCACACTCCAGTTTGCTTGGATGGTTTAACGCAGTGTTTCTCAAAGTGTGGTACACGTACCCCCAGGGGTACAGGGACAGTTTAGCGGACGTATGCGTTCTTATGCGAAATATCTTGCAACAAACGAATTTTTTATTTATAAACAAAGCTGTGTGTGTGTGTTTTACTTATAAGCAAAACAAGCCGTGAAAATTTATGATTACAAATTTTTCTATTGGCTATTTTTTGCAGAGTTAACAGTTAATAATTAGCGGTATCAACAGCTAGTTAATAATCAGTGGTGTAAACAGATTATTAACTTTTGTGCAATTGTTTTATAGTAAAAAATACATTCATTTTTGTATTAGTGTTACATAGTGCGAAAAATTTATTGTTGCTGTTGTTAATTTACGTCGCACTAGAGCTGCACAATGGGCTATTGGCGACGGTCTGGGAAACATCCCGGAGGAAGATCCGAAGACATGCCATCACAATATTGATCCTCTGTGGAGGGGAGGGCACCCCCGCTTCGGTAGCCCGACGACCTGCGCGCGAAGTCGAGCACTTTACGGTAGCACAGTTTAACGAGGACCGATACCGCACACCCTCGGTCCCTACGCAGACTGATCCAAGTGGTCACCCACCCGCACACTGACCGCAGCCAGTGATGCTTGACTTCGGTGATCTGCTGGGAACCGTGTCTTAACGATCAGTTCACTGCGGGACCACATTCCCGTACAATTGAGAAGAGGAGAGGGGTCAAGACGTTGTGTCTCGATTGTATTTTCGGCAATTATTGGTATGGATTTTTACATGATTTTTCAATGTCCCAATATATTTCCGACAATATGAGAAATTCGGATCGCACGTTTGAGTATTTACTTTTTAACGCAATGATTATCGATTTTTTTAGCAGTTATATCTATTGATTTCAACATAGTTTTTGAAATCCGATATTTTTCATTACAACAACCAAATCTCGATGCGAAAAACGTATTTGAGTTACCCCGTCGTCGATCTTTATTCCGGTAGTTACTGACTGCTACGGATTACACGATTTTTTTTTTTTTTAATGTGATAATAATTCACAAAAAAGAAAATGGTTAGTGGGTTTTTCTCCCAACAAAATGCGAGAATATCGCTCATAATATTAGAATAAAAAAAATGAAAAATTACACAATCAGTTATAAATTATATACTGAGTTTTTTTTTTTTCGTTTTTTAAACACAGCGCTTTCACAGCATAATTTTAAAAAATAACATGTTTCTCGAAAGCAACCATTTCATGAAATAAAATGTGAGTAATATTTCTAGTTATTAGTAATTATGTAGTTAATAAAAAATCTTAAATTTTTTTTAAATATTTTATCTACACTGATTTTATGCGTAATCATCTTTTAGGAATTTCCGGGGCAAATATGACAGGTTATCTTTATTTAATACTCCTATAATTTTGTGCCAATTCTTGAAGTGATTTTATTGCAGGTCAGTTTAAAGGTAACTTACAATTTTTTAACATGGTTGAATAAATTTGTTGCAAAATGCGTTCTAAATGTGCTTTTATGAGGTTTTCAAGTTAATTTTGAAAGTTAAGCTCAGTGCTTGAAGAAACCAAATTGATGCTGTTCAAATACTGCACAGGAATCTAAAGGGAAGTTTATATTTGCTGACTAGGGGAAGAGGAGTATGATCATTGCTTACACAGGACACTGAAATACCTTTATTTCCATTTTTTTTAACAATCAAAGAAAATAAGTAAATAAATTCCTTTTTTTTCTTCTTTTTTTTAAATACACTTTGAAATAAAAGTAATATTTGCGGAATTTTACAGGTCAAAAACTCTGACCACTGAAGGAAAAAATACCCCAAAATTTTTAAAACTTTTATTTGAATTTAATCTTAAAATTAGACTGAAATTAATAACTAAAGTAAAAGTTTAAAAAAAAGATGGGGAGTCCGACATTCTTACATAAATATTGGAAAGGATTTGCTTGTTTTTAAATATGGTTACACAATATTTTATAATACCCCATTGTGTTAAATGAGTAAATTTTTCATTAAATAAAGAGAAAAAAATATTACACATTTTAAAAAAATTATTGTTATGGATGGTGTTTTCCACGCTAGAGAATGCTGCTAGCTCCATCCCGCCTATACTTCCGGCTTACTGTTACATGTGTATTTTAAAGCCATTTGGTTCATAACGTTATCATTGTGTTTCGAGATTCTTGCAAACATGGTATTTGATTTCTTATTACTTGTGTTTACAATGCTAAAGGTGCTGACACTAACGTAAGATGGTTAACAGCTTGCATCAAGAACAAACAGTAATAAATAAATGGAAAGAGGTCAAATCAGGACTGCCAAAAAAGCGAGTTATTCAAAATCTAGCAACCGTGTCACCTTTTTTAACAATATATCCAAGATAAAGTAAATTGCCTATCGCCTGCCTGTATGGAATTTTGCTTGATGTTTCTTTCCACTCAGCATCAGTTAACTT
>NC_092206.1:56484034-56488866 GCF_043381705.1 Parasteatoda tepidariorum | reverse complement strand
GGATGGGTGACCACTTGGATCAGTCTGCGAAGGGACAGAGGGTGCGTGGTATTGGTCCTCGTTAAAACTGTTCTACCGTAAATTACTCGACTTCGCGTGCAGGTCGTCGGGCTACCAAAGCTGGGGAGCCATCCCCTCTGCAGAGGATCAAAATCGTAATGCATGTCTCCGGATCATCCTCAGGGATGTTTCCCAAACCGTCGCCAATAGCCCATTCGGCAGCTCTAGTGTGACGTAAATTAACTACAACTACGGAAATGTGCTACGATAATTTTTCAACATGTCTCTCAACATCTCTTTTTCAAAATGTTCAGTACAATTAAAGGTTTGATTAAGGAGGATCTGAAATATGTAGCTGAAAAAATTTGCGAAATAGTTAAATATGAAAATAACGGAATTGAAACAGATAATTTTAAACAGTAAAGATCATGAAAGTGATTCACAGTACAGTTCGTACAAAATATTTTATTACAGCCTATAAATAAAATATATACTATATAGTAAAAATTCTCCTAATTTTCAATGTAGTTATTCTAAATATTTATGATTTTTTTTATTATATTCTCTTAAAATTAAATATCGATAAATGATATTATCTTAAATTTAAATATTTCTAAACAATTGTGAAATTTCAAATATCATTATGAACCTAAATTATTACCTTGTTTCAGTAATTAGCGTTTAAGGTTGATGTTTCCTAATGATTAAGTATGAGCAAATTTCTATTAAAGGCATATTTTAAAATTAGGGTTCTAAATTTAACCCAACTTATAGCTATCAAAGATTATGAAGATAAAAAGTGTCGATATATGCTTTTCTTAATAATCTATATATACATTTCTCTTACACGGCGACAAAAAAAAGTCTCATTACAACTCCCCGAATGGCAACGCTAGAAAATCGACCAATGATTGCTGCTAAAAATGTCAGGGGCCTCCCTGGCCGAGCGGTATCACCGGTCCAAACGCTCTGTTAAGCGTGGAGGTAGCGGGTTCGAATCCTGCCGTAACCCTGGATGTATTCTTTGTGATGTCTTTCTCTGAATTGTTCTATCTGTATTTTCTACTTGACAATGACTTATAAGCCTATATCGAGCACACAAGTCAGCAAATGTATGTAATTTCAATAAAATAAATAAATAAAAATGTCACATGCCAAATCTGGCTGAGATGGCTCAATATATAGCTCTCTTAAAAACGGGAACTGAAATAACCAGAGAGAGCATAAGCTAGGCAGAATATTTTAGTATTTTGTCGAAAGCGCTTTTTTTCACGAATTTATATATTACGAATTTATTTGACGATTTTTGATTTATATCACGAATTTATTTTTTTTTTACTAGAATTTATTTGTTTATGCAGGTTTTTCCATTGCAATTCACTTATTTCAATTTTTAATAGACTTAATTATAGCCAAAATTTTAACCTTTTTAAAGAGATATCAGTTTTAGGAATTTTATCTTAAGATTTTATACTATAGCACATTTCTAATAGGTTTAACGAATTACATGTCATTTATTTGAATTCAAATTTATTTTAATGACTTAGTATTTACTAAAAAAATGGTTTCTAGACTAAAGCTTGGTTTGCGAAGCAAACCATATAAGATTGCGTAGCAATTTTCGGGGGTTGGCGAGCGTTAGCGAGCAGGGGGCGCAGCCCACTAGTTAAAGTTAAAACTGAACTTCTTAAAATAAATTATTTATAGTGTCCTTTTCGCCAACTAGTAAAATATTTTTATAAGTTTAAAATGGTATTTTTTTAATATACTGGCCAAGTAAGTTTTTTTGAACTATGTTTATGAACGGAAATAATGTGTTAATTATGTAAAGTTTGAAATCTAATAACCAAAAAAGTCTAACTTATTTTTACAGAGAGAGAAAGATGCAAAGTTATAATATCTTTGCTAGCGATCTCCGAGATCTGTGTATACAGTGACGTCATGAGGAGAGAAATCGTAGCTTCAGCTCTAAGAGCGGAATGAACTAGCCCTTCTATTCTCTTTTGCCCTGGACAAGTGTGCTTCAATTTTGTATCCATTAGTGGAATCTTGTTTCCTTGAAGAATTTTTAAAGACCTGGAATAGGAGCACAATTTCCTCTTCGAAAAAAGACGCCAAAGAACGCTTAAATAATTTAATGGAATTTCTAAAATCTGAAGTAGAAGGTGAGGAAAGAATAAATTTGGCGATAGCGGGTTTCGGATTATCAAAAAATTATGGTATTAAATTTAATCGTAGAAAAACAAATTCCAACTTTATGGTAGATAAAACAACGACAGCTTCTGCCCTGTTTTCTAATTCTACTCATAGTATGAAGAAATCTTGTGTATTTTGACAAGGAAAACATTCAAGTGCCGATTGCTTTAGTGCTCAAAAAATTGGTTTCTCGGAGAAACAAGCTATTTTGAAAGACAGAAATTGATGTTTTTCTTGTTTAATGCCGAGACATTCAGCGAAGAAGTGTGGAGTGTTTCTAAAGTGTCTTTTGTGTGGAAGGAAAAGAGGGCCATTAATGCATTGTAAGCTTGCCGAAATTGAAACCCCTGCGTTTAAATAAGAAGAGGACAAGAAACCAGAAAACGAATGGCAAATGTCTCTAAGCGCCAACCGTCTTTCTTCAAACTCTTAAGACCAATCTTACTTCCAATAATAATAAGACATGTGTGAGAGTACTGTCAGATAGTGGAGGGGGGATTTAATAGCTTTTTAAGATTTTAGTCAATTTTCTTGCTATACGTACAATGAGGTGAAAATTTAAATAACTTCATAAAATTCGGTTACTGAAGTAGTGAAGCAGAGGGGGGGGGGAGCAAATAAGTTTTTGCCAATAAGTTGGGGCGGTTGGTGGGAGCGACTTAAGACCTAGTTAAGGACTCAATAGCATAACCATTTCTCTATTTGACCTTTAATTTATTGTTTAAAATATTTATAAGTAGTGGTGGAAAAAAAGAGATCTTTTGATTTTAATTCCCTAAAATACTTATTATGTTATTTTTGCTACCGCTGGAAAAAATATTTTCTGAAACTTCTTTATACGTTGTCAAAACTGCACCAATTACCATAATTACAAATATTAATTAAGCGTCATCTGCGAATGGCGATTTTCTATGGTTCCTCTTCCATTTATCTTTTCTTCATTGACTTTGCTTTTCAATTATAGCTTATTTCTTTTATTGTAATACGCATATATTAACTAAATTAATTAAGCATCACTTGTGTCAATAATTGTATGACAATTTTCACGCTTCCTTAAAACAAATTAGTACCATTTTTTTTTTTTTTATAAATTTTGCCTTTGAAAATACAGCTAATTTTTTTCATTTCAACTCCATTGATGTTAAATTATTTATTTTCATAGAAACATATTTTAAAAGAATTGCAACAAACAAAAAAACACGTGGTACCAGATAACTTTTGAAATACTTCTTTTGTTTTGTTTTTAGATAATGACCTAGGTCATACAGGCACCTGAAGGGCAGATTTATTGGCCACTCTTTCAGGGGCACCGTATAGGTGGGCCAACGTTGCTCCCACAGTAAGGACAGATAGTACAGAGAAGGAAAGAACATCCATGCCTTGCCCGGGATTCGAACCCAGAACCTTTCTGATGCAAGGGCAGTTCCCTAACCCCTACACAGGCCACCCGGCTACTTTTGAAATACTGATTTTATGACGAAGTCCACGTGTGCTTCCACGTTAATGCTGTTCAGTGAATTTATGTGACATAGCGAATAAAAAAAAAAATTTTTTACGCATAAGAATTTTTTTTTTAAAAAAAAGGCGTATTTTTAAAATTTGATTTCTCAGGAACCCTTCGATATATTTCGCCAAGATTTTGTATTTTGCTAAGTAAAATTACTTTCCTTAAAATGATGTAAAATATTGTATACTTTACGGTTCAAAATTTTACGACTGTTATTAAATAAAATAATAATAAATATTTACTAAAAGTTATTTTTTGCATAGAATTATCCTTGGATAAATGAGTTAAATAATTATGTGCAATTTGCTTTATGAAGTTCTCGAGAAATGGTGAAATACGCAAAAATAAAATTAAAATTTGGAGCATTTTCCTGACAAACTATTAGGATCACATTTTCCAGACTAGGCTACATTATTATTTTTTGAGAATCGGAAATCCGAATCCGTGGAAAAAAAATTTATGTTTATTCAGAGAAATTCGCGATCGCAACGCTCGAGTACGCCATCTAGCGGGAGCCTGTAAATATCAGACATTAATTTATCACGTTTTCACTTAGTTCCATCAAAATCATCGGCCATGACGGACGCCATTTTCTTAGCAGCAATTAAAAGCAAAAACCAGAACACTTGAAAAACTAACCAGAACACAGTGGCGTAGCGAGGGGTGGGCAAGGGGGGCATCATGCCCCGGGCGCTACTCACAAAGGGGCGCCAAATGGTCCGCAAAACAAAAAAAATTGCTGGATAATTTTTTTTTTGTAATTGATTTCTGGAAAATATATTTAAATTAGTGCCAGTGTAATATAATAAATGTTAATTCATAAATATTATTCATAATATTTAATATCTAATTCATATTAAATATTATATTAAATTCATATTCATATTAAATATATTTCAATATTTAATTCACGTCCTTGTCATCGCGCTCTGCTTAGAATAAAAATGAAATGTTATTAAATATTATATATAAGTTTAATGTCAGCATAAATTATATTGTACATTTCACTATGTTACTACCTTTCAAGTTCAAGGCATTCTTGGTAAGTAATAAATCAAATAAGATTACTTACTACATCTACTCGACGCTTCTATTATTAAGTGAATAGAGTATGAAAAAATTTGTTAAC
>NC_092206.1:56466973-56483461 GCF_043381705.1 Parasteatoda tepidariorum | reverse complement strand
AGCATTCTTTATTTTACGTTTCTTAGTTTCTAAATAATGATTTTTATTGAAACTTGAAATTTTTTGATAAAAATTGTTGTCAAAAAACGTTGTTTACAAAATTAAATTTCATAAAATTATGAGGCTTATGTATACTTTTTGTTCATTTTAATTTTTGAAGTAATATGATTCTTAAAACTATGGAATGTAAAGTTTAAATAGGCCTTTCATATTATATCATTAAATTTAGTAAAACTATTTCATACCTGCCAACTTTTAATCCCTTCCATTATGATTTTTTCCAGTGGTATTAAAATTTAAATTTTAACTCAGAAAATACGTTGTATTTGAAAAAGCTTAAGCTGACAACCATGGTAGCAACACATATCAATATATATGCTTAATTTTTTTAAGTATAGTGGTGATCGAAATCATTTAAAAATTAAGTTTATAAATGAAAAAAAAGTATATATTTACTACCACTTTAAGTATAAAAATAAAATTTTACGCCAAATGCGTAAAAGTTGGCAGGTATGCTATTTCTCGGGCATTAGGTTTTAACTCTTATAAGAATATTCATATTTTTTTCTGTTTATGTGCAAATATTTTTCCGACGTGTTTTGGATGTTCCTTCTCTAAAAATAAGAGATACCATTTTGTTTTCGTTTGCATAAAAAAGGATATTAAACATTTTTCTTTTTTAAATTTAATTAGCCACGATAAAGAAAGAACGTTGCAATGCTACACGCTACATTAAAGACGTATCTAGAGTAAATGAATGACTGTTCATATAGAAATCGCAGGTATTAGTCTCATACAACAACGCCCCCTATAGTTCGTTGCGATCGCGAATTGCGTTTTTGTGCTTGATTTAACTTAAAATATCGTCTGCATAAATTAATTTGCTAATTTGGAGTAAGTCCCTCGTACCATTAAGATAAAATCCTAAAACGTAAAAATCAATTATTAGATCATAAGTCATTCGAGTTATCAGTTTTTATTGTTTTCATTTCTTTTTTTTCTCCGTATTATATGTCTAGCATTTAAGTAGTAAAAAGAAAAAAGCAAGGAACAAGGAAGGAAGTGAACGTGTTGAAATAATATCGTACTTTACTTTAAGTGCTGCGAAAAAATGTATTTTATGTTTTTGTCTTTATTAACACTCAAAACAAAACAAAAAATATTCAAACATTTCAATAAACTAAAATTAAAATAAAGCAAATAACAAAACAATTCAAATGAATTTCTAAAACTAAATTAAAGAAAACGATAAACTCAAACTAGTGTTAAGGTGAAAACTTTTTTAAGCTCGCCTTTAAAAATCAAACATCACTGATGAAATTAATTTATTTCAAAATTTTAGGATGATATTTAAGTAAACGTTTATATGGTAAGATTTTTTTTTCCAATTGGATACTTGCAAGTGACGCATTTGCATGGTAGGTAAATAGTGTCATTTGTCGACTCAGAAACCTACCGATTAGGTTCGTCGCACATGCGTCACGTCACTTAAGCCAAATTAATCTAACTATTCATTTTAATCTAATTTAAATCACATGGTTAGGCATAATTACTTCACTTCTTTTCGAGTTGCAAGTACCCAAATTTTTGAACTGAATTAAAAATTGAAATGGTAGAAAAAAAATTCGATGTGCGCTTTTTTTTTATTACCGAAAATAGATTTCAGTGATTTAATTTTAAATTAATCTATTTCGTGAGAATAAATACATTTTATTAGAAAAATATTCCCTATTTAAAAGCATTATCCGCTTGTATTTTTTAATATACTGTCAGTTGATTTTTTAGCAAACGATATTACATTATTCACAAATATTTCTTGAAAATTTTTGTTGTTTATTCTTTGAATCTTTTGTAAAGTATGAAAAATATATTTCCTAATTTTCCACTTATGTACATAAAAGATAAAACAAATAAAAAGTATAAAACGTACACGATTTAAAAAATATATATGAGCTAGTTTGCAAAAAAAGAAGGAAAAAAACATAAACAAATATATATATATATATTTCTAAGCAAAAGCCTCTTGGAATTGATTATTAAAAAGAAAAATTCGGTATGTTGATTCTATATTTGTGTATTTTGTTACATGTGTGATCTATTTTAATGAAATTATAGGTATTCAACATAATTTTGAAATCTATGCAGATAAAAAGATTAGCTCTGAACATAGTAATATAATAAAATAATCCTGACTGGCAGACCCTAACTACTGAAATTAGAAACATCAGATATGGACATTTTTTCCACCATCCACTCAGAAAATATTTCTTCTTTTTTTTGATATTCCATCTCTTAGGGGAGAAATAGGGGTTGAAATGTTGTAATCTATAATAATAAAATGAAGACTTTGAGTGCGTGTCCGTTTGTGGCCATCTCTTATAATTCTAGAACCGTTGACGATATCGTCCTGTAAATTTTACAGTAGTTTAAAGGGGTAATTTTAGCCTTCGATTCTAAAATTCATTTAAAAATTTCTATTACGTCGTTCAGGAGAGACATTTGAAAAATGGAATTTTCTGATTGATTTAGCGACAATGGTTATCATTGTTTTAAATTAAACTATAGACAATTCTATTCTTTTTTTTTTCAAATGTATTTCAAAAATCGTTTTTTGTTAGCTTATATAGTTATTATTATTTAAAAAAAGAGTTTATAGCATGGTCTTTAATTATTAATTAGTTGCTATGTCAGAAAAACTAAATGATCACTATGAACGTAGTAGCATGCATGAACTACGTCACCAAATTAGTATTCCTAAAGTATTTATTTCGTTTACAGTTTGCCTTTAAAATGTGCTTCAATAAAACTAAACAATTTAAAATCTGCGGTAATTGAAATAAAAAAAAAGTTATGTACTGAAAAGAAAAATAAATTGAGAAATGTTTAAGAGAAAAACATAAAAAATCGCCCAAAAGTAATATACGCCAATTAAATTTAATTAATTTGGACGTTCAACGAATACTTTGGTTCTAAACGAATTTTTTTTTAAAAAATCAGCTATTTATGCACTAAAAAGCGAAATAATTGAGACATAGTAGCGCGTTTAGGAGACATAAAAAATCGTCCCAATATTATTGATGTCAATGTTGCTTAATTAATTTTGATAATTGACACAACTTTGTTTAATTGGTACAGTTTTAATAGATAGCAAATATGCAAAGGTTGTGGAAACTAACATGGGAACAAAGTTATTCAATACGTTTGTCTTAAATATAATTATTTTTGTAAATAAATGTATTTCAAAAAAAAAAAAAAAAAAAAAAAAAAAAAAAAAAAAAAAGCCATAAAATACAACATGGTGTATCTTAAACCATTCGATGTTATTCCTTCAGTAACATTCATTTCAAGTTATTTTCTTCTAAAAAGTGTTAGCATTAAAACTAAACATGCAATTAAACCTGATTTTTCAAGCAGCCTGCACACGCAAAAATAAATCAAGTTAATCCTAAATGCAATACCAAAGAATACAAGGTTTGCTTTTTAAGAAAATTTTCAAGAAACAAATTTATTTTCAGATTCTACACACGTTTTTCGTTTTTTATAAGTGTAGTTGCCAAGTTTGTTTAAACAACTAGATTCAGAATACCCTCTTCATACAAACTTGCCTCTTGCTCAGTTACATAGGTCACGGGTTGTTTTCACGTATTCGTCATCATTGAAGTGATTGCAGTCAAAATGATGTTTGAAATATCGGAAAAGATAAAAATTACTCAGCGCAAGGTCTGCGTTGTAGGGAGGAGAGTTCCAAAACTTCTCAACCAAAATAAACCAGGAATCTGAGCTGCGGAGAGGTATTATCATAGAGTAGCAAAATTTCCTGTCAGCGTGGCAGAGAATTTTGCTACTTCAAAAATTTACAATTTCACAAATCTGACAGTGAATGTATGCAGCAGCCAGGTTTTTTGCCAACTAAAAACGCCTTACTGACCATATCTCGTTTGTGGAGAGTGATTTTTACATTTGAACATTTTAAAAACAAAGAACTGACTGTACAGTTTATCTACACAGCTGCTCCCAGGGAATGCCGGAACACGTCACAAGTACTCGCTGAGACGCACATGTCACCTATGAGGGATATACGTACTATATGAGGGTAGTCATCAGGAGACTGAGTCTCCTTAAATAATTAAAATAAAGTATAAACACTATGGTATTGAATAAAAATAGGGCGAAATGGGCCAGCGGAAGCATCTGAATGGATTCTGAAACTTGATCAACAATGGCAAGTAGAAGGCTTGGCCTTCCAGTTAATTTTAACAGGTAGTTATGCAAACATTTTACACACTATAAAAAATTCTTCCTGTAGTTTGAAATACCTTATTAATATGCAGAGTATATAACATGGCATAGAAAAAAATTGACAAGAGGATAAAAGAAGAAAAAAAAATTTTCTTTCAAAATGCTTGCCATTTGTAAGGACACACTGAAATGAAGTCTCTTTTGAAATTTTAAAATTCCTATTCATATACAAAGGCATATTTCTATCAGTTGCATTTTGACAATGATGTTAATACTATATGATAGATATTTAACATCAAAAAGAAGTTGAAATGGAAGTCGAAATTTTTTATAATTTTGTTGTAATTCTTTTGATCATGATTATTTTTTCATAGTTGCATCTTTTATATTCTTTTGTTTTAGGTAAGAATGAATGGTAATATTTCCACATCGAATAAAGAACATGTTGATCTTACGAATTCTAATAATAATGTAAGTCTTATAAGTCATTCTAAACATAAATTGTTTCTAAGCTTAAAGGATGAAGCTTGCAGCATATACACACCATTTGTTTAGTCTGTTACCTTGACCTCACGGCCTCCAGCTCTGCACTACCGGAGTAAGCAATGTCATTTACCATCTGAGCCACTTTTTTCACCACATGTACAATGCGGAAGAAAAACGATACACCCTGAATCACTTTTAATCTAATAATCAGATTTCCACATACTAAAACCCAATCTTAATGGGTTGAGGGTCTAAATTAAAATATGCTCATTAATTAGTGAGCCAATCCTGAGCCTCATTACCAATCCCGAGCTTCAAAATATGGAGGCAACTGTAATCTCTGATACAAAAAAGGAGACACAAATATAACTTGGACTTAATGTAGGGATCGTAAGGCCACAATGAGAAATATTGTTTTAACAGTCAAAGTGCATTTTTTGGGGGAGGGGATGAGTATAGTTATTTTTTATACATTAAGTATAGCAACAGGCTATTTCTAATTTATAAGACTTTTGACCTTTCTAAGCATGCAGAGTTTTGTATGTCATAAAATTATTTTCAAGGAATAAAATAATAAAAAATTGTTACATAAAAAAATACGTTAAATAAGTTTGATTATTCATTAAAAAAATAATTTAGATTATTCATTCAAGTTTGTTAAATTTTAAAAAGACAAACTTATTTGCAACAAAAGTCAATGTTGATTCGTCTAACTTTTGTATAATATATGAGCTTAAAGTAGGTTTACAGTTATTATATTTTAAAAAGTCAACTTGAAATAACTAAATTTAAAATAAATAAAAGAAATTTTAAATATTAAATAAAAAAAACAACTTAACATTGCTTTGCATTATAGGCACATAATGTACAGGAAAACCTGGAAGAATTTGATTATTCAAAAATATCAGATGAAATTGATGCAATAGCAGATTATCTCGAGCAATTATCAGAAGAAGTGACAAAAATGCAAGGTAATTTTATTATGAATTTTATATATTCCTATGCCTCACTTGAAATCTTAATTAAAAATTTTACCTTCTACAACACTATCTAATTCATTCATAAATTAAAAAAAAAAAATTAGAATTGAACTACATAATAATCAAACATACATACAAAGCAAACAAACATAATAATCGAAAAGCTAAGAACAAATGTCTATGATCTAGATACAGTGCTCATAATAAAGAACATTATGTACTGACTGAAAGAAATCATAAGGAGAAAAAACTTTAAGGGAATAAAAAAAGTTTTGCATAAAATAATAAAATTTGTTAAATCCAGAGATGCAAAAATAATTTTTACTTAATTTTAAACTATGTAATTTTTAATAACAAAAGGCAAAATTTGAAATAAATCTGATTATTAGTTTTTATGTATTGAAAATATAAAAATACAGTTTTTTGAAAATTTCGTAACTTGACAGATTCCTTTAAAAAAACACAATTTTAAATAATATATATTTGTCAAAAAATATACAAAAAATAAAATAGATAAATTATTAAATAAAATAATAAATAATTGTTTCTTTCTTTCTGCTTTCTACAAATATCTCATACATTGAGTAAGTAATTTTCATGAAAACTTTGTAAAAATTGTAACAAATCTTAGTAACAGTAGGATTTTCTTTAAAAATTTTACAAATAAACTAACTCAAAAATACATTTTGATACAAAATGTTTTTATTTATTGCTTTCTATTAATTTTACAGTAAAATTCAATAAAATAACAAGAATAGGGTAGCAGCAATATGATACAACAATGTAATGTTTGTGTGATAAATTTAATAGGATTCAGAATTATTTTGCTCATAGATGAATTTTAATATGCATTTCATTTTTAAGAATAGCTGATTAAAACCATATATTTAATCTTTAGACACTTAGATAGCTTAACATTGTTTTTGTTACATTTTGCAAGACAAAATTTCCTTTCATTCTTTCAAAACAAAAACAATAAATAAACAATTTAATCGCAATAATTTTTTTCACTGTTATTTGAAAAATATAATTCATACATCCCTATCAAAATATAACAAAAACTAAAATTTTATTCGACCATAAAATAAAGTTTCAAATTAACTCATTATATGACGAATTAGTTCAATGTTTTTTTCTGTTATCATGCAATAACTCATATGGTGCAAAGAAAAACTTTCAAATTTAAATTAATAATCAATGAGATATTTAAAAAAAAAAATTAGAAAAAAATTTAAGACACTTTGAAAAACGAAATAGACTTATTTTTTCTCCTTTGCTTTTAAAGTGGAGAGTGCTGTAGCAAATATTGAGTTAGTCAGCATGATTGAAAATATGGACTTTGAAAGCAAACTGGAAGAAGTTAAAAAAATGTATGAAGATTATGTGAAAGAGAAAGGAACTGAATTGCAAAAATAAATAAATTCTGTTTTTGACTGAAAATGTTGATTTATTTTTATGTTTAGTAATTTTATCTATTAAAACTTTTTGTTTTAGCAGATCCACTTACTGCATTATACACACACATATATATAACAGCAGATACTTGAGTCAAATAAAAGAAACGAAATTTATTGAAAGGTTTCTCCTTTTTAATACGCATTAAATACATTTAAAATAAAAAAAATTATTAAATTTATTTCTCAATATTAAGAATTAGTTAATAATCAAAAACTTATTTCTGTTTATCATAGTAAATTACTAAAAGTGTTCTAAAATTTGTAGAGAGAGAGAAAAAAAAACAATAAGTACAATTTGCTTTAAAAATAAAACGTTATAATAGTTTAATAACCTATTTTCTAATACATTGAAATGTTTCGGTTGGAACAATATGAGTATCAGTAAAACACTTTAAGATTTTATTCAATGAGAACTATTAACTATTATTTTAATTTCTTATTATTATTTTAATTTCTACAGTAAAATTATTTCGACTATTTATTAGATTTTTACATTAGGTAATTAAAATTCTCAAAAAAGTTTCTAAAAAAATTTATTACAAAAAATCATGTCATGAAATCTATTAGCTATTTAATTATGTAAATACTTTCACTTTAGACTTAAAAAAAATGAGTATAAATGAATTTTTAATAGAATAAATTTTTTTGTATGCATGAGGTATAAGATTGAAAATGCTTATAAACCAGTTGATGGCATATATATACATGATTATAAACAAAATAAAGTTAAAATTGGATCTTTTCGTACTGAAAATCAACTGTTGGTAAATGATCCCAAAGAAGTTGTGGGTTTCTCAACAATGATACATCAACCTGAATAATAGTAAAATAACTTAAAATTAACAACATTTCATCCAAATTTTGGATAAATATAATAAGTGAAATAATTATATTATTAAAACAAATTATGATTCAATGTTGCTTCTTTTTTCTAAAAGGTTTTGTTTTCATTAGCTTTGAGTATTATAGCTTGGCTTTGCAATCACTATTCTTTATAATCAAGTTAAGATGCTAGAAGTATGACTGATAATGCACAAATTATTGAAGTGAGACATGAAAATGGTTTATATATAATGTTTTTTAAAATGCTCATTCATTCAGCTATTTAAAGATTAAAAGTGAAATTTAATATTTTTAGTTTGCATAGTTTAAAAAAAAAAAATTAGTCCACAAATTTCTTCATCAAAAAATGTTTCACTTATAATTGTTAATTTATTAGAAACTACAAATAAATTCTTTGTTTCCTATCAATAACAGTACTGAATAGGATGCTGTTCTCTGAATACTGTTTGGACAAAAGGGTTAAGCATTTGTAGCTTCCTCTGCAACTAATAGATGCATTATTCATCGCGGTATTGATTGCTGATCGAAGTTCCTGCTTATATGAACAAAAAATGGGTAGTTAAAATATTTACATAGGTGATTCTCAAAAAAATATGGCAAATCTAATTTAAAATCTTTAGAATAGCTTCATTTTTTTTAAAAAAATTATCCAATTACCAACTCTAATTAAAATTTTATGAATAACTAACAGCATAGTTTGCAGACATTTATAAAAGAAAATATTTAAAATAGATATCTGCTAAATTTCTTAATGCCAGGAAAATGATAAAGCTGAATTAGCCTACCCACTATACTTTTAAACTAAAATAGTTAAGCACAAGCTGCGTACATGTAGTTAATAGAGAAATGAAAAAAAGTGGCTATGAAATTCACATGCAAATTATTGACGAAACCAATTTTTACAAAATATTTCAGAAATTATGTCTTGGCACACTCTAGACATGCTTTTATCAGTTTAGATGTAAAAAATTAGAGAAAACTTGTATAGAAAGTTTTAAAGCAAATAATTATTGCAAATATCGTTTGTGACATGCCAGAAAAATGACAAGCTGAAACTTAATATACATTTTTAAAAATATATAATTGTTAAAACAGGTGTGAAATCATTCAAAAAAGTTAATAATAATAGCATAAATTAAAGATTTAATAATGCTTCATCATTTTATAGTATAGCATTAGATTTCTGTGGCAAAGATTATAAATCGTTGTACATAGTAAAAATCTATCATATAGATATATTTGCACAATATTACAGAATAAAGAGGCTGGTAAGTAATTTAACAAGATTGGTCCAATAATGAAAATCAATCTTTATATGTTTAAATGGTACATAGTCAATTCGAAATTGCGTATAAAGAACATGAATGGACTATAATATTTGTTTGTTAAAACAGAAAGCTCATAAAACAACTTGGTGAAAAAAATCATATAAGTTCGTGCATGTTTATGAAATTATTAATATAGTACTAATTTTCAGTAGCCACTTTTTGTAAACTTTTTTGCCGTTTCTTTGTTGGATTAAAATTATATTTTTTTAAAAAAAATTCATATTAGAAATAATCTACAGCTATTAAAAGTTAATTCCACAATAAAAATAAGATAAATATGTGACAAAATTTTGGCAAACTTACTGACTTTAAATAACTTTTAATTAGGGAAACAGAGCAATTTAATGTAAACATTACAACTTTGAAATATGTGAATTGTTAAAGAACTCTTCTTCCACATTAATCTTTCCATCAAAAATTGATAGATTTTGAAGAACCAAAGTTTGAATGAATTTTGAATGAAGTTATTAGACATTTTAATGAAAATTCTGGTTTCCAGAGTCTTTTGGTTTTAATGTACTTTTATCATTAAACAATTAAGAAAAGAAAAACATAGGGAAAAATGACTGATTGCTTGTTTCATTTAAGTTGACACTTCCTTTTGTTGAATCACCACGTGGCGAGTTGCTCGATGTTATTTTCAGGTCTAGTAGAACTTACTTTATACATTTATTTCTGTATAGTTAAAAAAGAAGTAAGTTTATTAGCGTTTAACTGCCATTTGAATCGTTGTTGTGTTATTGTTTTTGGGTAAGACTCATGGCCCAAAAAACATTGTCATTTGCTCTACTACGTTTGGAAAAAGTTTTAAGTATTTCAGCATGATCGAAAGCAATGGAGTATATTAGTGTGGTTGTGCTTGAAATTCATCACATCTAACATTATTATCATCATTGCTTTCATTATATCTTTTATCTGCTCTAACTTTAATTTTAGCTACAATATCCTAGGGAGCAGAGTTGGGCGTTGATTACAGAAATCGATTACAGGTAATTACGATTGCAAGAAATCATAATGTCTGATTACTCCAGAGTAGGGCAAAAATGTAATCGATTACATTTTTCGATTACCTTAATCAATTAATTGTAATCATGATTACAAACATTTATAATTTTGATTACATCTGCAACTATGATTAAGCAACCAATTACTGTAATCAATTACCTGTAACTATGATTACTAATTATCAAAATATATGATTACATGTAATCATAATTACATAAAATCATGATTACAATTAATCTAAAGATACCATTACAAGACAAATGTATACCAATACAGTGAAACCTCGGTTAAGCGAACACTCTTGGAACCGAAAAAAAAATGTCTGTTTATAGGAAGGGTACCCTAATAATGAAGTTTAACACCGTAAATTGTTATTTCATGATTTTCTTAAATATAGAAATAATTTACTGATCTACAATAACTATCCACAAAAATATTTATTTCAACTTGAAAAAAATATTTTTTTTAATATAAAAATATGAGAAAAAGTTTGATATATATACATAATTCTAGATGCAGCTATTAGTTCTCTGTTGTTTTAAATTATAAGGCTTACTCCCCTAGCCCCTACTGATCACTTGATAAGAAACATGGTTAATACAGCTTTGAAAGTAAACCTCCCATGATTTCCAGAAAAAAAGGATGCAATGCATACCTGTAAGGCACGGGAACCTATGGAGTTGATATTATTCTAAATCGATCATCTATCAAGTATCTGAATAAATGTTTCATTTATATATAAACATATCAGAGACTATATTTCTGTTCTCTCTTTTTTTTAAACTCAGCTGTGTTAAAAGATAAGAGTTAATTAATAAGAAAATGAAAAAAAAATTAAGTGGGGAAGAAGCATTGAGAGCATTTAAGAAGTCATTTCCATTTTGTGGGGTCTCATAACCTGTATCCTTCAGATGAAAAGATCAAAAGATGCAGCTGTCCAAGTTATTTCAAATGAGCAGTATCATTTTCTCTCTTTTCTTTGCGAAGATAAAGCAAGGAGGCAGGAGAAAGATTGATTTTTTAGTAGTGAAATAGCGTAACAATATTTTTAGTTATGGATAAGGCAAATAAATTTACATGCTTTAAAAATGGTTTGAAGAGTTTTTTTCATTTTTATTTAGGAATTTGAAGCAGAAATAGTTTTTTTCCCCCTTCAAACTTAGAAAAAATGGTGTTCAGTTTGAAGAAATAAAAAATACAACTTCATGGCAAAAATGGCTGTCTGCATCTGGTTACGGGAGTGTTTGCTTCGGAAAGAATGTACATAATGGTTTATTCATAGAAGATTCAAGGGGGGGGGGGAATTATACCCGCATCAAGAAGTGTCCGTTTTGTAGGAGTGTCTATAACATAAGGTTTCACTGTATATGATTATATTTTACACTACAAATAGTATAATGTATCATATAATGACACATTTTGTGTGCAATTACATACACTGTACATATACAAATGAATGGAATTAAAATGCATGTCATATGTATTTGTCTAATACATATGTAGGTAAATGCATATGTAAAGACATTTTAGTTTGTGGATACATACACTGGTACATAAAATCACCAATTGTAAATACATACGTGTGTACATTCTATGTACCTAAAAATATGTATCGACATATCTACCTACATAATGCATTTACACATAATATGCAATCGTAATCAATTTTAATCACATATTTTGATTTAATGTAATCACAATTACATGCTATCATATATTTTGATTACTTGTAATCATACTAACCCGTAATCGTTTTTGTTGTAATTGCGTGGAATTGCAATTACTTGGAATCACAATTACATTTGTGATCAAAATTATGGTGAATTGTAATCATGATTAAAAGAAATTGATTACTGTAATCAATATTTGTAATTATAAAAAGTTGTAATCACAATTAAAAAGTGATGGATTTCTATAAATTACTATTGTAATCACGATTAAAGTTGTACCCACAATTACAGCTATAATCATAATTATGTTATCTTGTAATAATGATTAGAAGTAATTGATCACCGCAATTGAAAAAAGCAATTCATTGCATCTTGGCCCAACTCTGCTGGGGAGTCAGATCTGGATCTCAAAATTAAAAATATGAGCATCAACAGAACTTTGCACTGATTTTCAAACTTTTGAAGTCATCAATTTTTTCTTCTTCTTCCTTGACCCACAAAAAATTGCTTACTAAAACCAGTATTTGTTTGTTAAAAATGAGCTATGCTCCAACAGACTTAATTAAAATATGTCATCGTATCAACCAAGCATTTATTTCTTATTTAATCCAGGGTTCTCGTTAATTCAGAGCTTATTATAAGTAAGTTCTACTGTATATCAATAATAATTATAATACATAATTTTGCTTAACATGTAAAGTAGTTTGAGAAAAATTAAGAAAAAAAATCTCTAAATGAAAAAAAGCAAAATTTCCTTCTGTGTTTACATTATTCTACTTGTTACAAATCATTGTTTTTACTCCGCCTTGTTCGCTTATTAATGATGTCATATATACCTATTTTTATGTTTCAATAGGTTATAAATCTTTTTTTTTTAAATTAAACATTTAAAAGATTTAGATACTTCATGTATTTTAGAAAGATACATAATCTTCATTCAAATTTAATTAATCATTTTTTTATTTAAATAAGTGAAGTTTTTTCATTTCAACCAATATAGAGATAACTTTTAATGAGCTAACTTTACATATTTTTTAAGAAACAAAAATCAAAAAATTCAAATATTTATTCATTATATGCCATGTCTCTATATAAACTACTTTATCTCAAGCATACTTCACCTCGAGTTTTATTTATTTATTTAAAAAGAAAAAAGCAATTTTATTGAAGCTTTTATAAATTTAATAATTTAAATTTTGGTAATAAAATTGGTCTAATGAACTCAACAGGGTATATTTTTTTATAAATGGTTACATAAGAATGAATTATACAAAAACTAATGAAGACAAATATAATTATGATAAATATAAGAACTATAGGGATAATATAAAAAAAGTGAGTCAACAACATAAAAGATTTCACAAATGTTTTAGTAAATCATGAATCTTACATATGCAATTTATAAAAAAATATATAGCATGTACACTTATTAAATCAATTATGATAAAACTAAAATATTTACAGAATACTTTATAAATCTGTTCAAAGCATTAGCAATGTAAATAAACAAACGAATACATTTCATTAATAAATAATTAAGATACAGAAAAATTATCATAATATGTTTAAACATCTTTACCTTTAACTCTTTTACTTTGCTTTCTTTTGTGACATGTTCTTGTAAGATGTAACTTTTTCCAACCTGTAAAAACATTTTTTAGTGAAAAAAAATAAGCAAATAAAAATACTAAAATATTAATATATCATTTTATACAGTTAATTATTAGTTTCTAAAAAGGAAAAAATGACCAAAACAAATAAAATAATAAATAAACAATAAATGTTAAAAAATATAAGGGCCAAAAAAAAAGCATAATTTTAAGTCATTATTAAAACTTACTTTTTAATCATTTTACTTCCAAGTGTGTTAAAAAAATTATGATCTGTCAAGTAGATGCTTAATCTATGGAAATGGAAGCTTATGACTTCATAAGAGCAGATAATGGAGGTTAAGGATCTTCTTGAAAATATAGTTTCTAGTAGTTAAGGTAGGTAAACAGTTTAAAGTTTTGTTACCTAAATGTTGGTTTAATTTTTTTACATAATTTGCCATCTCAAAGATGTTATATTCTTAAATATTTATTTCTCAAGAACTAATCTATCGATTCCTTTCAAAATTTGAATTCTGGCATTTAAAAATGAAGTGGATTGAATTGGTGTGAAATTTGTGTATCTTACAATACAAAATTTTCTGGCCATTAGTAAATTAAATAATAAATAATTATAAAAATTAAATTATTTATACAGCATTATCTTTTAATAAAAGAGTGTTATAAACCTATACAAAAATGTTTTAATTTTCTTTCAAAGATATAACAAAAAATGATAGCTTAAACTTTCAGGCCTGAATTACTGGGACCATACTTTTTAAATTGCAGCTATACTCTATGTTTAGAGGCTCAAAAATCCAATTGCATAAAAAATAAGGTAGAAAATATATTTGTCATCTTTGATTTCAGGAGGATAGAAAAATATGTTGGTTTGAATGGAAATATGTGAAGGAGGCTTGTTTCAATAAGAATTTTATTGTTCACAATTTTGCTACTAATTAAAATTTTCACAGCATTATTACTTTTAATTCCCAATTTTTCATGAAACTGTTGATTTTCAGGGTGTTTTGAATAAGTTTTTATAGAGAAACTATTCAAGGTCTATGTGTTTGACTATTTTAAAGAAGTCAGAATTTCTAAGAATCCCCCTCTCTAAAAAAAGGAGTTATCTACATTTATTCTTTGGAACAAAATGAAACAAATAAAACTTTCTAGAAAAACTTTTATCAACAGAAAAAGTGTACATCTTCCAGCCAGAGTCATTTCTGTAAGAGGTACTCAAATTTTTATTCCACATCGCGGACATGAACTCAAAGGTAGGAAAGTAAGAAGGCTGAATCCTTCCAAAAAAATGATAGATTTTTGGGTTTATTTCCCTTTGATACATTGAAAAAATAAAATAGAGGTTGCACCGAATATGTTTATTTTAAATAGCACTAATAACGTATTTAATATCAATAAGTTCATACTTACTTCATGAAATATTCGGGTGTCAATAATTCGAACTAACAAATTGTCAACTCGAAGGAAGTACCTCATCAAAATAAAGAAGCAATCAGGCATGATTCGCTGCAAGAAAAAATAAAAAAGTTATGCAGCTAATAAATATATAGAAACAACATACTTAATATAAATTTTTAAAAAAAATTAATTATTGCTGATTCTAAATAAGTTGTTAAATGCTGATCCATAAAATTCAAATGTCGGTCTAAATAAATTGCATTCATATCCTAGTTCAAATAATTAATTATTTGCAGAAATTTACTAAACCTTTTTCTTTATCATAAAAGTACTCTTTGTTTTATAGGAAAAAGACAACTAACATTTCATTTTCTTTGATATCGCACCTCTATTTCCTTGTATCCTAATTGCTAATTAATTGCATAAAGGTGTTTTTATTTTCTAATGTATATAGGGATGAATAGAGAAAATAAACTTTTTATGCTCATAATACAGCCTAAAATCGTGAGCATTTTTTATCATCTCTTCTGCAATAGATTTGCAGCTTGGGTCCCTTTTGCTTCCTAGAAAAATTAATTTGCAAAGTTTTATGGCTTTTATTTCATTTTCTTAATGACGGGTCTGGCTACAATAGCCCTTTAGATAAATGCAGGAACTCATAATGGTATTTGAAGCAGTTACTTGATGTGCAACAGTTTGCTTGGAAGTAAAGGCAGCTGGTGTGCAATGCTGATCACATTGCAACCACAATGCCATTAGTTTCAAAATTGTGCAGTCGTAACCTCTATGACCCTTTAGCCACGATATTGTCTAAATGCTTTTAACTTGGACATTTCAATGAATTTTCTAAATGTTTGAAAAATAATTACAAAGATATAAATGAATAATAATTACGATTTTGACAGAGCAATGAGCTGTTCCATTATCAGCGAGTTCATCCTCAAATAGCATTACATCTTCATAAAACAGTATTTTTTCCTTGACTTTTAATTTTTCAATATTAATACGTTCATCTGTTGGTGTAACCTGTAAAGAAATAATATAATTTACAAAGGTATTTTTTTACGACATAACAAATATGTAAACAAGAGTCTAATATTAGTAGCTTCAATGTCAGTTGAACTAAATATTAAACAAGAATAAAAGAAGGAGGAATTTTTAAATGTATCAATATAATAGTTTACATGTAAATGTATCAATTAAGCTTTTTTCCAACTGCGCTCAAACGTTTCGCCTAGTGTGTCTTATTAAGAAATAAATTTACAGGCATACAATAATATATATGTAAGCAAGTAACATATAATGGAACTTAAAACATTTATTATATGCTATAACTGTTAAAAATAAAAAAAAGGTAAGCTAAATGCAAGTTGACATTTTATACAGGAATTCATCAAACACTCACTTTTAGCCGAACATCTGACTACCTGAATTATAATTATTTAGTAGAGGACCATTTTTTTTTTTAA
>NC_092206.1:56441522-56466648 GCF_043381705.1 Parasteatoda tepidariorum | reverse complement strand
AAAAAATTATTTGCGTTCAACAATGAATCAAGATCGTTTGGCATCGCTCGCACTTATGTCTATTGAATACGACATTTTGCGTAGTTTGGAATTCGACAGCATAATACAAGATTTCGTTGAATCCAAAAATCGCAAAAAAGTAATATATTAGATCATAAGATTCTGCAAAATAATTTATTACTGAAAAATATTATATTTTTATTTGTATCTTCATAATTTTGCGCAAAATACACTTGTTGTTTTTAAAGCTAAATTATTTTTGTCAAAAAACTTTTTTTCTCCCAAGTTTTTCGTAGGCCCTAGGCACGTGCCTAGTGTGCCTATAGGTTAATCCGGCCCTGACTGCAATCTATGAAATATGGTCCCCACATATTGGTCAGAGTGGTCCAAAGTTTGAACCCCTTCATGTTAATTTTTTCTTTTTTGTGTGTATTTCACCATATCTTGAGAACTATTTAAGCTAATTGAAAAAAATTTGCAGACAATTATTAACTCGAAATTTGTTAATTCAAAGATAATTCAATGCAAAAAATAACTTTTATGAAATAATTATTATTTAAAGATTGTAATTTTAAAGGCAAAATACAAAATCTGAGCCAAATCGGTCATATAATGCTTGGGAAATCACATTTTAAAGAAGTTGTATATTTAAAATTCAATTTCTGAGGCAATATTATTCCGATTTCACACAGATTTTGCTCTGAGAAATTACATTTTCTAAAATTATGTAAAAATTTGTGTACCTTACAATTCAAATTTTTTCAACTGTTAATAAATAAAATAATAAATACTGGATAAATGAATTTTATCATTGTGTGTAAATTTTTTTAATTCATTCAAAAAGTACTCGAAATATGAGGAAAAACACAAAAAGTAAAATGAACATTAAGGGGTCCGAACTTTGGATCGCTCTCCTGGTCAAACTAATGGAACCATATTTGAAAGATTGTGGCTACTCCCTATATTTTGGGGGTCAGAAATTTGAATCCATTGCAAATAAAAGACATGTTTATTCAGAGAAAGTTTTTTCGTGTTTGATTTCCTAACCTAAAATATTGTCTGCACTAATTAATAATCACATTAGAGGTCAACCTTCGAACAATTACGATCGAGTCCTAGAACATAAAGATCCAATCATTAGATCAGGGTGGACATGGACAGTTTTTTTTTTTGCGTGCTGCACATTAAAATTTAATTAATTAAGTTGAATATAAATAATGTAAAGATTTTCACAAATGTTTAAATTTTACTAACTTAAATACAATTTTAAACATTGATGCAACACACACTTACCTTGACTCTTGCCAAGCTTCAGCTACAGCAACTTTCATACTGTCAAATTTACTGTCAACTAACTGTAATGCACTTAAAGCATTAAATTCAATACCCAACTCTTTTGAATGTTCTACATGCAATAGATTGCCGGCGAAAGTCATTTCAGGCAGTTGTGGAAGATCTAATTCCTTTTCATATCTTAAAAGAAATGAAGTACATAAATAAAGTTTAAAATGATTTCTAATTTCTATATCATACAACTAGGGATGTAACAAATATTCGGCCTTCTTGCTGAACATTTGGTTGGCTGAATGTTAGGACGAATATTTAGCAAAGTATTATTTTGAAAAAGTATTTTCAGACAAAGTTTTTTTTTTTTCCTTCAGAATTTGAATAAATTTAATGAAGAAAAATCTAAAATCGTGCTTTTTACTGTACTTTATCAGAAACAGTTTTTACACATATTCGTTAAATTCTAAAACTTGCACACGGCTAGCAAATTTTTGTTTTGGAAGATAAATGGAAAAGCTAAATTTGAAGATTTAAAACTAGATTACTTTAGGCGAGTTTTGTACTGTTGATTTTTCTAAAATTATATTCAGTCAAGTTAATTTCGTAATTTTTTTCACAGTTTTTTTTTGTTGAGAATTATAGCATTGTTTTGTTTTTGCTGTTATTTTTTATTTTAATCATAACATGGCATTTTAATGGAGTGTTTCTGATAAAAATACTTTGTTAATGTCATTTGTTTGCTTTTTATTGTCACACTTTTGTGTACCGTAAGACAGATAACTGCTAACATAGAAAACTCAGAAAAAAAAAATTTCTCTTTCACTTTTGCTCTTTTTATTAATTAATGTTTTTTTTCAGACTGCTTATTATGACAAAGCATTTTTTAAAGGGCGTTTTTAATGAACATTATTCTTTTATCGTCACTTTTTTCTGAAAATACGGCTATATAAAAAAGTTAAAGTGACATTTTCAGCATTTATTTTTCATTTAAAAATTATTAACGATCTTTGCTTTATTGACTTTTTTAAAAAACTCTTGTTTATGATGAGGCAATTAATAGGGTTTCAATTAGACTTTTTTTTTTTTTTTTTTTTTTTTTTTTTTTTTTTTTTTTTTTTTTTTTTNTTTTTTTTTTTTTACTTTTTACCAAAAATACTGTAATTGGAAAGGTGTGATGTTTAGCTTTATATTTTTCATTCAAAAATCAAGATTGATTTTAAATTTTTTTGGTTCACTTTTGCGAAAATATTTTGTTTATATGGGCATTTTTATGATTGATCGGTACTTTTAAAAGTGGTTCTGATAAACTATATTTCTTTTAACATTTGACATTTATATATTTTTTTACAGAAAATATTATTTTAAATAGTAAAGTTTTGTCTCAAGAATTAAAAGGTCTTTTTTAATATTTCTAGTTTTTTCCAACTTCACAACTTTTTTATAGCTGTTAGTCAGTTTTTTTTATTTATCTTAAATATTTCGAATGGACAGCTTATGATTTTTTTCTTCTCTTAACCCTGTACCAATAATATATCTAAGTTTTGATTAATTTTCGTTAATAATTTTAAACTTATTCATATAGTAAAAATAATGAATTATAAATGATTTTTGTAAAAAAAATTTTCAGTCAAACAATCAGTAAAGGATGCATAATTTATAATTCGCAATAGCTGGTACCCAGGATTTTGCTACATGTAGGTACTATAAATATTAATACTAGTTAATTGGTATTTAATATTTGTAGTGGCAGTTACTCCCCTTCTAGAATATTATCTGTGATAGAATTCGATGGACGAATACCAATAGTTGATTAATGCTATTTATTTATATATTTTTTTGCTCATTATCTTTTCTTTATTTATTTATTTACCAGGAGAATTTTTTTTACTTCACTGGATTTCTGAGAGCTACATGAGCTAATCAACTATCAAATGTGAAGAATCCATCTACGCTGGCCAGTTCACATCACGTCTCGTCCGGGTCAACAATGTGGGGATAGAATTATCGACGATGTCAACCTTCATCTATCAAAAGCTTTCTCTAAATAGAATCAAGTTAACATGTCTTATATACACAGGAATTGGAATTTATTAATCTTAGTGGTGGTTACGCCAAAGGGTCTCCGATTCTACACTAGAGCCATACATTTTTTTAATACCAATTCAAAAATGCTAGGAACAGCTTCATTGGAAATACTCACAGACAAAAGTCACATAAATTGCTTTTTGAAAAAGTATCGTTAAGCTGCATATGACAATTTGGGACATTCGTACATCTGGACTGCAAAATATGACTTTTTCTTACTATGACTGTCCAAGGGGGAAATTTAAATGTATTTTCAGCAACATGGCTTGGGAATGTTGAACTTTGGGCCATGAAAATTGATTTGTAGCAACAATATTATCTACGAAATTGCTGAATTAAAATGAGCAATTTTAACAAACAATTTTTTACTAAGTTAGCTAATATAAAAGTAAGAACTCATGTATCAATCGAAATGTTATAAAACTTCCATATTATGACGGATTAAAACTGTCATAGAACCATAACTGTTTATTTTGATTTTGGTAAAATTGACAGTTATAGCTAACTAATTTATGAGATAATTTAATATATTAAAATAGTAATTTCATTCAGATACATGCTTTGTAGATTATTTAAAATTTTAGCATGCTTTAAAGTATATTCCGGTGCATATTTATAATTAAAGACATATTTAATTTTAATTAAAAATGTTTTGACATGTGATTATGACTTTCTCAATGCAACTGCAACTGCGTTGTTGTGGCGTGGTCTGAACTCTGATACGTCTGAATTTTACTTTCTTTTTAGTTGTCAGCTGTCAATATTCTAAATGGGATTTGTAAGTAACGCTGTGCAAATAATAATTCTTTTTTTTATCTACTCATCCTGTTCCACTTATGTTATTTAATCATATTCTCTTCATCACTAATTGGCAGTTAATTAATCACTCTTATTTTAGGCTTAACTAAATATATTGAATCATAACTCCGTAACCATTTAATGAAATTTCACCATTATTTAATTAGCAATTCAAAAACATACGTCTATCTTGTTAAATATTTGAAGTTCATTGTCGTGTCACATAAATAAATAATATAGTAAATATTTTTTTAGTATATAGATAAGTTAATATGAGCAATGAATGTTGCGATACGAGGTGCAATTATGTATTAACATTTATATTATTGTATAGTTTTAATGCTGAATATTTATGGCAGTTTATGTTTTATTTTTGAATAATCACTCAAGCTGTCACAGTTTTTAAAATCATCGTAATATTTTTCATACATTATTTAATATAAATTTTGTTTTTTATTATCTAGAAATAGAATTTGAAAGAAGCAAGGGTGCATTATGGCTGTGAATTCGTATGGGGGAGGAGGTGCTGAAGAGGGTGGTTATACTCAACTAGATTTAAGTGGAAAATTAATAATCAAAGCTCAATTAGGTGATGATATCAGGCGTATTCCCATCCACAATGAAGATATCACATATGATGAATTGGTTTTGATGATGCAAAGAGTGTTTCGTGGAAAATTAGACGCAAACGATGAAGTTCTTATTAAATACAGAGATGAAGGTGAGTTATTTCTTTGTATCTATTCTTCTCCAGGGGAGACTTTCGCATTATGATCTGTGGCAGAATAATGGCTAAGTCTTGGTAACTTCCAGGCAGTGGCCCGTAGAAAGCTAAGAGAAACGTCATAGAAAGGGACCAACTCGAAACGTATAACTCGTAGCCACCCCCAGGCAAACATCTACATGTTTGTTTGTTTTTTTAAATTGCAAGTTTCATTTGGTACCTTAGCGATTGTGGTTGGCGTGACAGATCATAATACGGAAATATCAACTGATTTTCTGTAGTGGAATCAGAAAACTATAGTATTTCAGTTTTCTTCCTAAGAGTTTTTAAGGGCATCCCACCCTTTGATCCCAATAAATTTACCATTTTTGTAATAAAAAAAAAGCTAACACCCTTTTTATTGATATTCCACTTTCAATAAATTAATTGGCTATTTAAATAATTGCACACTGGTATAATTATCTGTAACAGATTTAATAGGAGGTTGTGTATATGTTTATAGGTTTAATTTTGATTACTGTTACAAATATTTACTTTGTTAGGATTATTCTAAACTGTTAAAATTTTTATAACTAACTTTCTTTCTTTTTAAAAAAAATGTATTATAAGTTTTTATTATATAATTTTCAATTTAAATTAGGGAAAAAAGCTTTTTGAGTTTTTTATCAATCACTCATTTTGTGTTAGTTTACTTTTTTTTGGACAAAATATGCAGAGATTGCCTTTTAGCAAGCCGTTAGTTGTTTTTGAATTTTTCTCGCATTTTGATAATGAGACTGAATATACTCTTCCTTTGAATCCTTTTGAAATATACACATAAAATTCAATTATTATGTAATATTTTACATTTTCATAAATTTTTATGATGTTAAGCGAGTGTCTATTTATCAGAAAGGAAGCATCTTGCCCTTTTTTATTCCTAAAGAAAACTGTGATATTTGATATTAAAACCTTAAATAATAATTGATTAATAGCATTCAGAATTTTTTGGACTTTTTCTACTGCAATGATCTACATGAATTTAACAAAACGAATTCTCAATTTTCATTCATGTATTTTATATAAATATTTATTTCAGAAGAACAACATGAATATTTATTCAGTAAATATAAATTGGTAGAACATAATGTAATTTTCATTGCACATAAAAGTTTGGTATTGAAATATTTAACTTTAAAGCATTTGTTTACGTTAACACAAGTAGAAATGAGAAAATATCTACAGCAACAGTTTTGACAGTTTGTAACTTGTTCCACTGGCTCTTACAGTTGAACAAACTATGCCATTGATTATTAAATGTTTTTATCTTGATAAAGATTGCTAATATTTATTTATTTAATGTACTGTAACACATCTCTACTTTTTATTGTGAATTTTATTTAAATTAATTAGTAATTTGTATTTTGACAGTTTGTATGGATGTAACTAATAATTTTGTTCTTAGTACTTAAATGTATCTAGTTTATGCCAAATTATGTTATGGAATGAGTGATAGCATTTGGGATCAGTATATGTTTATTTTATGAAGTTTCGAACTAAAAAGTCTTGTTTCTATACTCTCTCTATCACAGTAATACTAAATCTGCATTATGGTGATAATTTTAGTATATCCTTGATTTATTTCTCATTGAAGTGTTATTCTGCTTTATTTAAATACATTATTAGGATACGTTCTGTGTTTATATTGAAAATCTGTACTTAATATATCTGTAATATTGATAATCTGTACTTGAAACTAAATGCAGGATATAGTGTGATTGGTTACTTATCTATTTCTGACTTTTTTTTCTTCTTAATTCTCTTATTTTAATGAAATTGTTTTGACAAAACAAATATGTTGCATAACTCTGTATTATTTTCTTTTAAATCCTTAAATTCTGTTATTGAATGTTTTCAATATATTTCTTGGTAGAATTATAATTTTAATTTATTTTGTAATTTTTCTCTAGATATTTTAAACATGCTAAAAAAAAATTTATAAATTAAGTATTAATCACTGTATTTTTAATTTTTCAGATGGGGACTTAATCTCGATATTTGATAGTTCAGATTTATCCTTTGCTATTCAGTGCAGTAGGATATTAAAATTGACTATATTTGGTATGTAAGTTAAGACCTTTACATTAGAAATTAAACATTTACTGTACAGTTGAACTTGCTTATAACAGGCATGTAAGGAATGCAATAGTTCCTTGTTATAACCAAGTGCTAAAATAAAGTGCTGGTTTCTGAAAAAATCACAAAAGTTCATATATATTAATTAAATTATAAATAGAATTTTTTTGGAGAGGTGGAAGTGCCTTGAAATTTTAGTTGATAAATCAAAAAAAATTTAGCTCACTAAAACTTGGATTCTCTTTTGTAAAAAAAATCTGTTTAAATCGATTAAACATTGTACAAACCGAGTATTTTCGATTTGTTTGATTATTCTGTGTTCTCATTAAATCAGAGCTTCATTAAATAAGCCTGTTTCACTGTATTAACAATCAGTCTTAAATTTAAAAATTATGATTTATCAGCATAAAAATGTGGATGTTTTCATATAAGTTTTACCAGTTGTGTGCACTAACACTGCCATTATATGTACCGTATATTCTGGCGTATAACGCGCACTTTTAATACAAAAAGTAACATTGGAATTTTCGGGTGCGCGGTATACGCCGAATATAAAAAATTATAGATTAAAAAAATTTAAATATAGAAAAATACTTTTATTTTAAAGAAATGACGTACCTTTACCTATATACTTTATTGATTTTCGTTATTACGTAAATAGTTCATTATGTTCATCTTCCGTTATTTCTTCAGGCACGTCATCACAATCTGTTTCGTCTTCATCATCTGTGTTACCCTCATCCATAAATAAACAGTCATCTTCTGATCCATCCAGATTATTTCAAATGTTGCATTTTTTGAATGATTTTCTAACCATCTCAGGCTTAATTTAATCCCATACTTTTAATATCCACTGTTTTCAAACTTGCATGGCGCATATGTCCTCCTTTCGTAAAGGTTTTCTCGCCCTCCAACATCCAAGTGTTCCACTGTTTTTTTTAAAATTGGCTTTAAATGGTTAGCTTAAGCAGAGGTCCAATGGCTGAACTAATGGTGTCAATCCGCCCGGAATAACTGCCATATCGGTGTTACATACTGTCAAAAAAAGTTTTGTATTATCTGTAAGGTGGGACCAAAACATGTCCCACACTAAAAGGCTTTCTGGTTTTCTATAGATACTAGACGAGATATTGCACATGTACAATCCAAATTTTCGTGCGCGTTATACGAAGAGTATATCTTAAAATTTAAAAAAAGTTATTGGAAATTACGGGTGCGCATTATACGCCGGAATATCCGGTATGTGAAAAGTTCAATTAGTGATTAAATACTTTATTAAACTCAAAACCTAAAAAGATTCGAATCACACTAGTTTTGTGCTTCTATAAAAAAGTTTGATTTTTTACACCTTTACATTTTCTTGTTTAGTTGCATTTTGTTAAAAAAAAATAAAAAATTCTGAATGAAGCACCATAAATTAAAATTATTACTGTACGAATGCTTTCCTTAAAAGACAAGTTGCTGAAATTGTTTCATTCAATTGAATATTTATTTTATTCCAGTTTTCAGAGATACTTACTGCCTGGTATTCCAGAATTTTATCAGTTTCTGTGAAATGATTAAAATTTGTTATTCATTTTTAAAAATAGGTGGCTAAAGCTGTCACACATCCTATCATTTTTTGTTAGTTATTTTGTGTGTGTGACCGTGCTGATATGTCTTTTACAATTTCTTGAAAAGGACTTCAAAAGTATTCATTTTTATTACAAACTTTGGGGTAAAAAATTAAAATGATCAAAAATATTTTTATAAATAGTTTTTTTTTTGTAATTAAATTTGTTTATATATTTTTAGTTATAAGGTTTACTGATATATTTAATCAACATGCAGACTTATTGGGCCAATTAAGTTTAAAAAAAGAATTTCTAAATAGGGAAAAAAATTAATTTAATGTAAGAGTTTCAAGTTTATTAATAGTTAGCCTGTCTTAATCTGTAAAAATTAACCTAATTTCTGAGATTTTGGTAAGGATGCTTGTAAGAGTATGTGATTTAATTTGTGTCTGAAAATTTTTCAACTTTGTTTATGCTGCAGCAAAATATTCTTTTTTTTTTCATGAGTATTTTTTTTTATTGAATCAAGACACATATTTTTATAAGAGTTATTTACATTGCAGTTAATGGGCAACCTGCTCCAATGCAATCAGATGAAGTCAAACATATACGAACTGAGTTACAGAAGATAAGAAATCAAGTCAATCAATTAATAGATCAGTTAGAGCCTAGGCAAGCAATACCTGGATCAAGAGTTGAAGGTGAAAAAGGTATTATATAAATAATTTTTTTTAATTAAATATTTAATGTAAAGTAAATTTGGAAACTTCAGGCTGCACAGAAGTATCTAAACTAATTTGCTTTTGGGAGATAGTATATGAATACTTTCTCAATTATTGTCTTGATTATTCAAATAAAATGAATAAATGACAATGTTACTGTGATAGTTACTATGCTTTCTTATAACTTTTCTTTTTATACTCTTTCAATTTATAACAAATGTTTTAAGACCCAAGGTAAACTATCCTTTGCCTTCAGTCAGGACAGGTAAGTGCTTAGGGATTTGATCCCTTAGATATTTATGGGGTTTGTTTTAATCCCATAAATATTAGAGAAAGTTAGATCCATAATTTGTATGCGATTGAGAACATATATCATTATGGGCTTTAAAACTGCCACTTGAAACAATGTTTGTGTTAGATCTAAGTTGCATTTAATGCCTTGCTACGGTAAATATGGTTCAGATACTAGATTATTTTTGTTCCAAGATTTCCAGAATTTTTTTTACATGTTTTTTTATGTATCGGAGGATGCGGAGAAAAATACTCGCTCATGAAATTTTTTTATCACACAGTTTATTAAATGTAGGCAAGCTAATCAGATAAAACTTTTAAGTCGAAGAGTTCATAAAGATAGAAGGTAGTAAATAATTAAAATTTTTCAAAGTGGCTTTACAGGAGGTTGTTCACTTAGTTAGTTTTGTTAAGTTACTTAATCCTTCCTATTTATATTAATAGTTTCTATGTCAACAATGTTCCAAAGTAATTTTAAAGGCTGTATTGATATAATTTCTGACCTTTTGATTAGTGATATATGGCTGTCCTCTTTAAAATTAAAAACTAACTCTAAAATATTATAAATTTTATGTTATTTCACCTCTTAAAGCAGCAAATATTTGTATTAAATTTCCTGAACACAAAATTATCTACATAATTGTTTTTCAATTGCATTTCTTTTATTTATTTTCCAGTCTCATATTTGATGTTTGCTACCTACATTCTTCTTGCTAAATGTTAAGGTTCTTCTTATTTGTATGTACTAAATGTATAAGTATCGTAAATAAATTAAATTCAGCTTAAGGAGGGGTAGATTATTTGTTTCTAATAATTTTGTTATTTTTCCCTTTGAAATAATGTAACCTTATTTTTAAATAATAAATACAGTAGTGAGATGAAAACCTTTGTTATAAAATTTATCTAATACATTGCCTCACTCATTTGCTGTTATTGTTCTTATCTCATTTGAAGGTTTGATACAAATATGGTCTTATGTCTGAAAATATTTTTCTTTTTAAAATTATTAATCATACCTTTTCTGTCTACTTAATTTAATTTCTGAAATTTTTTGTTAGAGCTTAAATTTTTGTGAAAATCTTTTAATGAGAAGTGAAATTCACAGCTAAGAAAAAGATTTTAGTTGTTTCATTATTGCTGATTCTATTTGTGCTTGTATTTTTATGCTTAGCTTTATTTATTTTGAATATGACGTCATCTTAGGACAATTGTACTTTTTATTCTTGAAGTTTTGAGGAGTCGGATCGTACGTTTTCTTTATTTATGATTTGAAAACAAAAGTATGTTATACCTGAGATATATCAAGATTTGTATTGAAAATTGGTAAATATTTTATTTAGTTACGGATGCATGTTTTTCTATTTTTGTGGTATTAGTTATGTTTTTTACTTTTTAGTAGTAATCTCGTAATACTCAGTGGTATTTTTTGACTTTTCTTTCTTCCTTAGGTGCTATAGTGTCTCAATCAAACAGTACTCCCAATGCAGCTGCTCCTAAAGAGTTTGATCCTTTGTCATCTAAAGAAGGTGGTGAAGGCAGTAGAAATAAAGTTGCTACTTCTTTCGGCTTGCAAGAAGGCAAGAATGCATTATTTTTCTCAAAATAGATACCATTATACTAACAACTAACTGTACCTTGATTTGTTACAGCAAATAGATTTGCTTTTATTTTTGTTGAAATAAAATTTTGTTTATGAAGTTTGTAATACTGCTGTGTTAACATTATTTTTAATCTTTGCATGCTCATGTTTAATCTGGCTGTAGTTTTTACATTAACATTAATGTAGGTAATGCATACAGTTTAAATTATGGTTTTATATATTATAGTATGTATGGAATTTCCTATTGGTTTAGTTTTTGTTAAATAATGTGAAACCTGGGATATAGAAAAATGAACTTGAATAGGTTATGGTTAAAACATTGTTAAATATTTTCTTTTTTACATAAGATGTTACTTAATTGAGTATATACAATAAATATTCTAAGAATGCTGCCAAATATACTTGCAATGTGCATTGAAAATATTCACTTTAAAAAAAGCTGCCTATAGGAACTTCAATTTATCAGTTATGCTTTAACATACTTTACAAATCTAAAACATACTTTATTTACAAAATAGAAATAGTTCGCACAGTTGGCAAGATATATGCGCCACTTGATCTAGATCTATTATTATCCTCAACCTTTTTCTTATAAATTCATCTACAAGTATTAAGAAAGCTTATAGATTGTTTACTGCTTTCTAATGGTTGCACAAAAGCTCAAAAATATTTTAAAATAAATTCAAAGAAATATAAAGGAGTGTTAATAGAAAATAAATACTCTCTATTTTCGTATTCAATTACCATTAAAAATTTATTACTTACTACAGATGAGAATCAATTTTTACTTTCATATTTAAAATTTTACCTTTTTTAAAAGTGGTAGTTATACAAACTATATCAATGGGAAAAAATTTGAAGTTACTAAATTCAAATATTATATATATATTTGAAATAAAAATCCACAGTTTAACTAGCTTATACTATTACAGTGATAAGATTAGTCAATTGAAACTATTTGAATTACTTATTAATAAATTATATATTTTAAGTCCAGTTTTAATATTGGGTTCACCGTTTGAAGTAGCTGTTGCATAATAATCTTAGTTGCTTTTCACTTAGAAAAAAATTAGTTTAACTTTTTTCTGGGGTTTTATAAGATGCCATTTGGTTTTCAGTTTTTGATGTTATTAAGCAGATGCTTCTAAATTGGAAAGAATATATTTTGCATGGTAAGTTTCGAATTGTGCATGTTATATCTCTAATTCATTGTTCAAGGCTTGACAAATTTTTTTCTTCTGGCTGCCAGTCAAAAAATATTGATGGGTGTGTACATATTAATGTTTTAATTCATATAAGTAATTTAAGGTGCTTGGTTAGATTTTCTTAAGTGATAATTCATCCTTTGGTTGGGCTTCCTAAACTGCTATGGAGAAGTAAAAGGAAATTTGAAACCAAAAAGTAAAAACTCTCAAATTTATAACTCTACACTTTTGTTAGTATTTTTTACTGTTATTATGCTACGTGTGATACAATTAACAATCTGAAACAAATTACTATGTATATATATAGAAAGAGGCATATATCTAGATATTTTCTTATATTAAAATTCACTATAATTGAAATCTAGGATTTAAATCATAATTTCTTTATCTTTACTTTAGTGATTCGTTTATGTAGGTATCTATGTTATATAAATGTTTTTTTTTAAGCAGGTTTAATTCTTGTTAGATTTTAGGTTTTAACTTTATGCATTGTTTTCTTTTGATCACTTTTGGGGACTATCTTAAATTCCAAAATAAAATAAGAAAATTTTAAATATTCTTTTTAAATCTGTATTATGAATTAGTAAATTAAGTTGTGTGTTGCTTAGACAGTGCTTTTGCATTGAATTTTAAAACTTAGAAATAAATATCTGTTATTCTTAAAACTATTTTTGTTACATTTACTTATAAAGAAAGTAAAGAAACGAAAAACTTCTTATAGAAGAAAATAAGTGACCAATAATTACTTGAGAAATTTAAAAAGTTTAATCTATTTTAAAAAAAAACACATATTTCAATTTTGCTTGGTTTATTAAAACCCACCTGAGCAAGTATGATTGTTATCTTGTACTGAATGTTCGTAATAACACAGCTAAAACAGCAATTTTTTTTTTATGTGTGTGCTTAAATTATATCTTTGAGTAGTAAAAAGTGAAGAAATGTTAAGTCCTTGATTTTTTTTATTCTAACTTGCTTCAAAACTGCCTAATCGTGTACTTGATAGCCAAGAAAACGTTTCAACCATTCCATTATACTAAGTGTACAGTCAGCAACCCTTTTGAAGTGAGAAATGTGTGAAAGAAACAATGATTATTTTGGTTTTGAAGTTGTCTTAGCATAATAAACTTTAAAGCAATAAAATAGATGCAAAATTTAATAGAAAAGTTTATTTAAAAAATTTATGTATTGGGTGATTTTTTTAATTTTTTTTAAAGTTCTTTACATTTCTCTGGTAGCTTGATGTTTTAAATTTGTCGAGTTCTTATATATTTTCATATTTGAAGACTAATATGCTTTTAGGACTTTTATATTTTATTTAATAAAATGCAATATCTTGCCATTTTTTTAAGTTAGTATGTCAAATTTCAAATAAAATTGTTTTAGGACATTAAAACGTGGTTGATCTGAAGTTTACTTTAATTTCTATACTTTTCTTCTCTATAAAAAAATTCGTTTTTCGACAGTTTAGATCAGCTGAACTTATTTTGAATTATTTGTTAGAATGACCTATACAAGTAATATAAATAATTTATATAAAACTTAATTCCTAAATTGTATTTAAAGTTCTGCAGTAAAAACATTTTGTTCTTAATATTTCTGATTCTTGAAAGAAGAAAACTTTTTTTTTTCAAACATGATGCAAGAAATTGTTTTAGAATATAAATGAAAATTTAATAGACATTTCTGTATGAAGCATATTATTTAGTTGAAGAAGGAATTTGTAAGAAATTCATAATTAAAAATCTTAAGTTAATAAATGTGCAACTTCTGGGAACATAGTTTTAAAAAATGTGTTTTAAATGTTATTTTAATTTTACCTTCAGCTCTCACATTCATGTTAACATAAGTTTTTTGTAATATTTGAGTATGAAATTAAACTAAATAATTTAAATAATGCTCAAAATGCGTCATGCAGCGACTATTGTAATTATAGAAGAAGAAAAAATTCAGAATCTTAAAATAAATATTAAGATAAGAAATAAAATATTTCTTTAATGTCAAACTTTTCTGGCATTTTTTTAAAAGTTTTTAATGCTATTTAGTACTCTATGTATCTAAATGAGTATATATTTTATGATGAATCATGGTCTTCTGAATAAAAAAAAAAGTACATTATTATAACTATTAGAAAATGTTTTCAAAAGAAATCATCTTTAAGAATTTTAATGACTAGGAAGGTGTGTATCAACATTCAAATTAACAATAAAAATCTGAAAGAATAAGTTAAAGCTTATAATTTTAACTTTAAAGTATGCAAGCCGGTCAATTTGTGAAACAGGTCTGTTAAAAACCCAATACTTAGCTTTAGAGTTAAATAAATTGATTTCTGTTACCTGAAGATATAAAAAATGAAGGGCTTTCAGCCAAAAAAGTTCAATTTTCGAAGTTTACAGGAAAACATTTTTAGATGATACACACTTTCCATTCTGAGAATAACATGATTCTTTGTATTATGCTATTATCTAAAGAACACTGAATGTCAGAATCTCTGAATGTCACCTTTGTAAAAATTGTGGTTTATTACTACAATGCTCCAAGCCCATTAAGTGCACAATTTGAAATTGTTAATGGCAGTCTCCAACTTATCCTTTTCTCAAATTATTTTTGTCTGTATCTTTTGTATTCTTACTCCTCAAAGAGTTTGCCTTATTAACACTGATCCTGTGAACCTGGTTACTTTTTTTTTAACCATTTCTGTCAATTATCTTATAACAACCGTTTAACCAACTTTTTAGGAGTGTAATGTTGAATATGTGTGGTGCAGTATATCCTTCTGTAGCTTTTGTGCATTTAAACTCTACATTCAGTCAATTTCTTTTGCCTTCCTAAAGTGATATCTAAATAGTTATTAAGTTGTTGAAACTATCACCACCTGAATTTATTCAATTGGTTTTCTTTATAGTTATTATCTGTTTTAGACAGTGTAGAATGCATATAGTGTTTATGCATGAGTATTAAATTAAAATTTTGCTGGATTGAAGTTAGTACATTCTTTTTTAATATTTCAGCTTGATTGAAATGGATATTGAATAAGCTGTTAATCAAATTGTTTTATTAAAGAACAATAAAAAAATATGATCTAAGATAATGCATCAAATTTCCATCTGCACACAATATTTTATTAAAATATTTATATATTACTTTCAGAACACTAATTACTATGTAAGAAAAATATTAGTTTTTTATTTTAGCAAAATCTAATTTTAAGTAGAAAAATGCTTGAAAAATCCAAATTTTGCACATCGAATTTGTTTTCTTGCTTTTATTACTCTAATAAAATCTGTATTGAAGAAAATCACTTGGTCATATTGTTACATGTAATCAATTTGTGTTTCTTATCCTATTTTAACTATTTTTTTTGTGAGTTGTACGGTTTTAAATTATTAAACATTTTAGTTATAGTAAATGTTGAAAATGTGGTATCCAAAGTACTTTTAGGAAAAGATGTGTGAAAATTTAATGAACTTTGTTTTTATTTTTTTGTATTAAATAGTTGAGAAAACTACTATATATATTTGTAATATATTAAACTGAGTATTTAATATTGATCTGAAAATATATGCAGTTGAATCTTTATTATCTGAAATAATTAGGGCTGTACTTGCATCTGATAATCAAAATAAAAAGGTATTTCGACATTCATTTCAAATGTTTCTAAAATCTGTTTATCTGAAAAAAAGTTTTCCTTGCTTTATATTCTTTTTGCAAATTTAGAGGCATTTTTTCAGATTCCATTTGCACTATGATATATTTTTCTTGCACAGATTACATAGTTTTCTTTCTCTTATCTGTAAAAGCCTATTTAAATTACACTGTAAGTCATGGGTAAGAATGGATTAAATAATATAAATTTCAGTTTTTAGATTATAATTTTTTGTAGAAAAACCGAAGCAACCAACCTCTCTAACAAACAAAACCTTTATTTGTTCACATAAAATGATTGATTATTATTTTGAAGGCCTTGTGTAGCTGAATTAAGATATAGTATGTAATTGAAATTGATAAAAGGAAGAAAAAATGTGTGCAAGTGCAAAAAAAATAGTTAAATACTTTGGAATCTTCTTTGATTAATAAGGATATTTAGATTAAAGAGGTTCATATAGTCAAAGCTCTAATCTATTATTAAAATTCTAGCTAAACACTTTGAAATGGGAAAGAATATGCTAATGATTACGAATAATTAAAATTCAAAGCATTTATTTTATATGATCTCCTTAAAAGTTAAATTCAAGTTCAGTTTATTCGACACGCAAATGATTTTCCATTAGTGCATTATTTGTATTAAATTATTTGTTTGTTTCAGATGCTCGAGCTGGCTCTCCTGATAGTATATCTAGTTTAGGTTCATCAGCAAGTCAAAAGCAACCACAACAGCAACAACAAATGCAACAGGGTGTACCTCCTCCAACAAGCATGTACCAAAACCAACCTCAACCTGTATACGTACCTTCACAAAACCCACAACATGGCCCATCACCACATCACTATTTTCAAGGTCCTACTGGAAGTGGTAAGATAGTTTTCATTCTTCATCTTCAATACATTTTTGTCATTTATTTGGGAATGTTATGTAACGAATGATGCCTTCTTAAAGCATTCCACACCAGAAATTGCAAGTTTTTGGCAAATTTCAATTTTAATCATTTGTCCACTAATGATAAGTGATGTCAAGAACATAGTTATGCATTCTAATTTAATAGACTAATTTTTAGACATATTTATCTACTAATTATATAATTATTAATCTTGTTAAAATAGAAATAAATTATGTAAAAAAAAATTTGTCGTTTCTTTAGAGAATATTGCAGTTCTTACAATAGCATATGTGCAAATTCTTTCAATTTTGCTTTCTCCTAAATTCCCTATATTTGATCTTCTAATTTTTACCAAAAATTTGAACATTTTAAAGAAAAGACGTTTAAAATAAGTTTTACTTTATTTCTAATTTATATGATATTGTTTTTAAAAAGGAAATATGTTTTAAAGTACTCATTTGAAGTAAATTTTTTACTGAAATTTAAGTTCTTTTTAAAAAGAGAATTTGAATTTTTACATTAAAAATGGTATATTTTCAATATGAAATTGAGTTGAACAATTTTATAAGTGTTTTACCATTTGATTGGATGTTACAAATATTTAATAAAGACATATTTTCAAAATAAAAATTCTATTTTATAAAAAAAAAATGTGAAGTAGGGTTTCTTTTGAAAAAAAAGAAAATATTTGTTAATTTAATCTTTCCAATTCCTCTTTTTAAATGTTGCAGCTATATTAAAACATTCTACAGCAGTGTTCATAAAATGCTCTTAAGATTTCTTTAATTTTTCAGATATGATGATTTTTATGTATTAAAAATATTATATGTTCACAAGGTGTGTTACAAAATTTGATTAGCAGATGTAAAGTCTTTGATTGGCAAATTTAACTTTAGGATAGTAAAAAAAGGGTAAAAATTGGTAAAAATCTATATAGCAAACTCTTAACTGACCACTTTTAGATTTTTAGATTTCTTTTAATGCCTTTTATTATCCCTCTGAATTCATAGGTCAGTTTTTTTAAACACCTTGTATATCTGCGTGTAATTCCTTAATTCTGTTTTAGAATAGAGTGCATATGTTATTTTTTTCTGCAGACATTTCAAAGGAAAATTTGTTACATCTTATTCATTAAAAATTGATTCAATGCAATAAAAATAAAAAAACAATTTAATATTTCTTTTAGGACCTCATCAGCAACCTCAGTCGCCTGCTTCTAGTGTTACTGGTGGATTTGTTCCCACACCTGGTGCTGGATATGGTTCTCAACCAGGTCAAAGTTATGGCAATTATCAACAAAGCCCACAGATGCAACAGGCTCAATTTGCTCAACAGCAGCCTTCTCAATCTCAGCAACAGCAGCAGCAACAACAACAGCAGCAGCAGCAAATGACTCAACAATTGTAATTTTTTACTTGTTGAATTTTTCACTTTAATAGTTACAAATTTATTTAGTTATTTTACCCTTTGTATGGTCATAGGAAGTATACTTCCCACCAACTTTATTCATTTTTAAGTATCAATGGTAAGCTATTTTCCCTCCCATGGTTTGTGCAGCCATGTATCACATGGCTGCACAATTTTTATAACTTCAGAAAATGAAGAATTAGATTTTGTTTGCATAAATGCAGGTAACAAAGGTTAGCCCACCATCAAGAAGGGGCTAATTTTAGGGAGTTATCTTTTGTGCATTATGCCTTCATTTATTTCGTCATTTCTCATTGTTTATTTATTTATACTTATAAAGACAGAATTTATAAATTTGGTAATCTCTAAGGACAGAAATACAAGTTTATGGCTAATTTCTTACATTGGGTAAAATTTTGAAAATCCTTCCTAATAATAAAAAAGTTTTATAAATCAAAATTATTTAAAGTAATAAACTAAATTTGTTTTTGAAAGTAAATCTCTGTCTCAAAAATAATTGAACGCAATATTACTTGAAAAAAAGTGGCAATATATCATGTTAAATTAATTTTAATACGACAAAATACTGCTTGATTGGAAGTGAATAAATTTTTTTTTATTTCTTATAATTTGTATTCCTGTTTTGCTTTTAACTTCAGATTATATTTTCTAAATTTATAAAGAAAAAAAATTATTTGGCAGACATTTTGTGACATTTTCTTTAGCTCTTTTTTAAAAGACTGGATTGTTTTTCTATAAATATTTATTATTAAAGTAGATATCTTCGTTTAGATTTTGAAATTATAATGAATTATTAGAAAACTGATTTGAATGCATAATGTTGGTAACATTACTGTGAGTTATAAACGTAAAATCTTAAAATAACCGATATTTTATAGCATTACCTCTTGGACTTTGTTGTTTACTTTACTACAGCAATTCTTTTTTTCTTGTCTTACAGACGTAGTAGCCCATATGCTGGACCTCCTACTGGTGCTCCAGCTCCAAGTCAGGCTGGTGGTCCCAGTTCCTATGCTGGAGGACCCCCTACTTCTCAAGCCTATCAAGGACAAATGCAATATCCTGCTGGTTATTCTCCTGGACCAACTGGTGGACCCATGCCACCAACAAGCACTGGACCTGCCTCTGGAAATCCTTATTCTCGAGGTCCTACTTCTGGATACCCCCGTCCTGCTCTGCCCTATCAAACAGGATATTAAGCTCTGTATCTTTAGCCAATTCCAGGTTGCTTTTTTTTCTGGCGTAGGATCTGTATGTGGCAGGCCATCTACAAATAATTGCATTATTTTATATAGATGATGCCTATATCATTTCCTTGTTATATGCTTTGTTTCTAAAGCTAGCTGAAAATATAACACATTTTAGTTCTTAAACTCTAAAAATTTATGGTATTTATTATTAGGATTATTTCTTTGTTATTTCCATACATTCGAAATTTTAAATGTGATAGAAATGTGGAATTAAAATGTTTATTTTTCAATTCAGTAGTGTTCTGTATTTTAAATTTGATTGTAATTTGCATATGAAACATCTGTAATCACAACTAAGTTCATGTCTAGAGTCTTAATCATGTTAATTAAATGGTACTACCTTTGTCGAAAAAAAATTATTTTTTTATAGAAAAAGAAAATATTAACACTTATGAAGCTGTAATATTCATTCCATTATATTTTAAAAGGTTGTATGGAGAAAGATTCTTTTTTTTTAATGGCTCTTAATTATCTATGAGCATAATTTTTTCCGTTAGAGCAGCTACCTAAATTACAATTTTGTTACATAAATAAAATAAGAAATTAATAAATTGTATTTAAAATGATACATGTAATGAATGTGTAAATTTTAATATGTATGTGTACATTTAAAAGATTTAAGTTCCGTTTTTTTTTATATTCATTTTTTGTAACTCATGTTTATGTAATTTTAAATCATTCAGGCAAATAAAATATTTCGAGATTATTGTGTTGTGATGATATAAAATTTTACTTATGTCCATCCATTCATAAACCATCATAATTTTTTAAAATTTCAATAAATAAAGAACATGTTATTGAGACATAAATTCACTACTCTAAGAGGCCTCTTTCCTCAGGCTAACTGCAACAGTCAAAGAGGAGTAGTTATAGGTGGAAAATTCTAATTATGCTTTGGTCTTAATTTAACTTTCAGAATAAACTATTATTGGATATTTTTTCTTTTAAAACATATTTAAAATGAAAGGTCGTCACTCAATTAGATCTACAAAATAAGAAATTTAATTTTTCAAAAAAAAAACAGTTCAAAATTCTTCAATTTAGCTTCAATTTATATCAATAATTTGTTTATTTTTCATCTCAGTTTGACGATTATATTTGTAGAAATTTTAGTAATTTTTGAAAATTTTTAGCAAAAAGTTTGCTTAACATTAAATACATAATATTGCCCAATCAAAAATATTTGCCTTGTTTTTTAAGAAAGCAGTATTTCTTGTACAATTATGCTAACTACTTACTACTAAATAAACTAGGAACAAGGGGTGAAGGATTGTTACACTATTATTAAACTTCCTCTTTGAGGAATACTAAGTTTTGATAAATCAATAACATGAAAAATCTGCTCTTCCAAAAAAGGCAGAGAGTCTAACACACTGAAGATGGGCTGTGGAAGAACAGTTACTACACAGAAAAAAGTTTTTTTTCTGAATCAACTTTTATGGACGTGAAGGTTCTTCCAACAATCTTTAAATGTTGCTACATGTCTGACCAGAGATTTGAGCGTCTTATATCTACAGTGTGCAAATAAAAAAAATAAGGAACATGACTTTTGATCTGATGATTGGGTTGTCACATACTTATTAGGGACTACATTATATTGAAGTTGAATAAATTGTTTTACACTGCTCAAAACAAAGGATATTGATGTTGTGGGTTGATCTTGCATCTGGAGATTCGTTTGAATGATAGATAATTATCGATATACGTAGTCGGCTGTATGAGATAAAAATGTTTGTTTGGCAGAACTAAATATGTTGTATTTGGTATTTGGGTGCATAAGAAAAAATGTTTCCTTAAAAGAAAATCGTTTTTGGTAGCATAACCCCATCCCCCTCCCCTGATGGCTAGCAACGTTGAACACCTCTGAGGCATCAAGTCAATTACGTTATTAATGAGGGGCTGGAGTATTCTCTACACTCCTTCAAAATTGCCCTTTCTAGTTCTTGGTGAGTTTGTGGGGGTGATAAGCATCCAGCAATTTGTCCGTCCAGGATGTCCATAGCCTGCGTAATAGGGCTCATGTTCGGCGAACACGCTGACCAATCCGTTCGTATGATTCCTTTCTTCAAAAGGATATTCACCTTAGTTAGTCCGATGTGACCTGCAATCGTCGTCCATTAATATGAAGTCATTTCCAAATGCTGCAGCGTAAGGGACTACAATATGTCAAAAAAATTTCATGAATTTTATACTGATTAAAGTTAAAATCAGGGAAGAGATTATTCTTTTTACGAATTTAAATATAATTTTTTTATGTGTGAAATTCAAGAAACTACTGTGCTTGCGTATTTTAATTTAGTCCCTGTCGAAAATTGGACGCCAGCGACGCGTGTTGTGCTAAATGTCGACAGCAAATATTTTTGTCCTTATTAAAATCGGAATAAACCAACACAAAATAAGCCATAATGCCACTGAGACAGGATATAATGCTTAATGTAAATTTACTAGTCTTCCTTAAGACACAAGATCTTGAGTTTTAACGCTCCTTCCAAAAACAGAAGACAATAAAACTTGCAGGGAAAAAAAATTTGCATGCATTTTGTATTCTATTTTATTTGTTTGTTTTTTTAGAACGTTACGATTTGCGATCATGTAAAAAAAAGTAGACAAATCGAAGAATATTTTAATGTCAAAAAATTTATTCACAAGAACAATTTCAGACCAACTTATTTCTAGACAAACAATAAGGGGATAAGGACTTTTCTTTTTGGTGCAAAGTGCATTGCTGGGCTAAGTCTATTGCAAGAATGAATGCACTGCAAAAGATTTTATAATGCAACAAACAACTATTTTTCAGCAAACGATAATTCTTAATTTATTAAGTAGCAGACGATTTTTTTCCTCAACGCTTATTATTCTTAGATTTTGTGTTAGCATTTCAGTTAGAATTTGGCTTTTGATAGAGAAAGGAATGAGTTCTTTTCTTTTTGTTAGACTGAGCCAATTGTTTTTGGATTTTATCTATTATATTAAATTCGAATTACCAATCATTACTTCTAAGGATAGATTTATTCTTGAAGTTGGATCTATATATCTAAGTGATAGAAAAAATTTAATAATAAGTAAGTGTTTTGATTTATATTGTTTTCAGTTATTTATTTTTAATTTTAACTAATTTGTTAATGAGATAGTTTAAATTACTCAAACTCTGCATGTTGTAATTCGTAAATTATTCTACTTATCTAAATTGAATCAATTGTTATTCTGTGCCATGTATCCGTTAGTATGAAATTTCTTAATAAAACCCGAAACATTTTGTTTTGTGAAATAGAAAAACTACGATTTTACTTACAGCTGTGTTAATTTTTCTTTTCGTAATTAGTATATTACACAACATTTGTATGCTTTTTACATCATTTATTTTGGTCAACTGAAATTATTCCGCCATGAACTGCTCAATAACTAAAGGGATATTAAAAATTAAGGACACCTCAAATAATTCGAAGGGCAAACAGAAAAAGAATAATAATAATAATTTGAAAAATATTTATCTTGAGGTTGTACACTGCTTCAGATTACGTCTTGTTACATAACAAAAAATATGGCATTGATCCAAATAAAATTTCAATCTATTCGAGAGCCTTTCAACGAGATCTAACTTTTCCTTACTTCTTTCACTCCTATTTTTGTATGACTTCCTTGTATGCTTATGGTCAAGATATTTTTCTTCATCTGCCTTCTCAAATATCCAGCCTATTTTATTTCCGACTCCACCCTCGAAAAATATTCCTTCAATTCTAGCATTTATATGGTGCCCCAATAAGAGGAGACAATTAGAACTTTAAATTAAATAATTTTATTTATTTATTAAATGTAATCATTATGTATGGAACAAGATATCAGATAAAGACATTGGTTTTTAATTTGAATGAGAGGCATCTATGTGCAATGTTTCGTTGATTTTTTTTTTCTCCGGATAATCTACTTTTTTGGGCAGAGCCACTGAATGATTCTAGGTGCCTTTTGGCATAGGATATTACTTAGTGCGCTCTGAAATGGATGGGCTGTTTAGATATTGCTTTTTTGCAGATTTTTTTTAGGATATTGCTCTTTTGTAGAATTTTTTAAATATATTTATCAAGAGCTAATGTTCCCCTATTGCAATATTTACTCTTATAACTATATTTTAAAGAGTTAACAGATTCGAAAGTGATTCTTACTATACAGTGTGAAGGATTCATATAGCGAGAAGTTCTGCATGTAACAATAGGAATCCTATCAGAATCAGCTAGTACTCTTGAAAAGCGAAAAAATAAACGGCAGCATGCTGTTTGAAAATTTTTATTCGTTGATAAAACAAATCTTTCTAACATTTCAAGCTTCACTCATGTACATTAACTTCCGAAATAAATATCACATACAATGCACAAATACAAATAGAGATTTTAGATTTAAAAACTGAATAGGTTTTCTATAAAGATTAAGTTAAATACTAGGAATGTTAAATACGAATTTAGTATATAAAGCATGCTATGACACAATTTTTTTTGTTGCCTTTTTTAAATAAATTCATGTATGTATTTATAATATTTATCTGAAAAAAAATCTATGTAACTGTGATTGTTTTGCATACTAGTAGCAATTATTTTATATATAAAAAGGGGAATTCTGCGTATTGAAATCGAATTTTCTGTGAGTCTCCTGAGCTCTTTTAATTGTTTACAAAAATATTCTATCATGGCTCCTCTTTACACCTGATAAGTGACTTTGAAGAACCATTTTAAATTTTTACATTTTAATGCAAAATATATATATATATATTTTTAATGATTCAATAAGTTATAGTGCATTGAATCTCTAATCTGGTCATTTCATGTACTTAATAAGAAGAAATATTTTTAAAATTAACAGAAAAGTGATTAAGTAAGATTATTTTAAAGTTTCTAAAATGGAAAAGTTACGTTTAGAGCCACGTGATGAATCGATACTTATTATGCATTATGATAAAGATATTTTTAAATGTTATCTTATTATATATCTTAAATACCTACCCTCTCTCCCGATATATACATATTATATGATAATTACAGAATACGATAACATTGTTAACATTATTACCAACGATAAATATCGACTATTATACTATTAAGAATATTATCGACAACTATTATTGAATATGATATTATCTACGATACTATAATTATACATATGACGTATTAATAGAATAAGAATCGTAAGTGTTGATCGATCTCCTTAGAATAACGAAAATATTGACCAATTTAAAAATAATGTAAGTATGATAACTTCGAGCAATATTACGATATATGGTAAAATATCGATATTTCGTGATGATATAAAGTTGTATTGAAGTTCAATATCGTTAGGCAATACGCAACTCAAAGGTTTATATTCACTAGTACAGGACTACTCAAACCTTAGTAGAGAATATTAAATGCTGTGCTCCAGCTACATTTCTTCAAAATATGCACGTTTGCTTGTAAAATTGAGCGAACATTTAACCAGATCATACAAAGCTACAACCTGTTTAATATTTGAAATATTTTTTTTTAAGAATTTTAGTGATAAGCATCCA